>NC_053391.1:90760101-90811047 GCF_905171765.1 Bufo bufo
ATTTTTTTTGGGTCTTTCACTTGACTTTTTTGTTCCATAACCCTCAGGATCATTTAAGAATTTAAGAAATTCCAAATGACTGTCTTACTGCGTCCCACCTCAGCAGCGATGGCGCGCTGTGAGAGACCCTGCTTATGCAGTTCAACAACCCGACCACGTTCAAAAAGGGAGAGGTTTTTTGCCTTTGCCACCACAACGTGTGACTACCTGACAGAAAATGACAATGAATCCACATCTTTGCACAGATTTGGCCTTTTAAAGGTATGTGGTCCTAAACTTTTGATCAGCTGAAAAACAGCCTGTTTCAGTTTATTCGTTGTTTTCATTAAATTGAATGCTCAAAAAATGTTTTGTCTCACTCCCATTTCTTCTTGTTTAGAGTTCAGCGGACACCTGGATGTTCGGGTTCGGCAGGTTCGGCCGAACTTGAAAAAAAAGTTCGGGTTCGGGACCCGAACTTGACTCCGAACCCGAACACCATTGAAGTCAACGGGGACCCGAACTTTTGGCCACTAAAATGGCTCTAAAATAGCCCTGGAAACAGCTAGAGGGCTGCAAAAGGCAGCAAAATGTGCTTAAGAGCATGGCAAATGTGGATAGGGAAATGAATTAAAAAAACATAAAAGTCCTTAAAAAAATAAAAATTAGGAATGATGTAGGAGGAAGAGGTTGAGGAGGCGGTGAATGGGTGGATGTGGCCGTGTAGGCTCACGTGGCGGTCTAGGTGGAAGCGGCAGCGAAGGAGGAATAGGTAACTAACATAGATGTGTGTTATTTTGCATTTTTACATATGGGTATCCCCCAAAATATTGGGACATATAAAAAAATAAAAAAAGGAATAAGTGCACTTGAGTACAAGGATGGATGGTTGAGGCTGTTAGAACTGTCTATTCTGCACAAGGTACAGACAAGTCTTGTGGGATCCAGCTCAAAACCTACCTTCTATGTTTTGGTCAGACAGTTCTCTTTCCCAGAGTTTGTAGGCCCCCTTCACCAAGCCTATATTCTGGATGTTATGGAGTTTCTGATGTAATTCTGAGAGGGACATGTGGGAACCATCCCTGCCCAGTAAAGCCGCAAACCATGCCAGCCTCTCCGAATCACCGACAGAGTTCGCCTGAGCTTTACAATAACTTCTAATTTGCTGATAGGGGGGATAGTGAGCGTCGTGTAAATCGTACTGTATTTTCACCTGGTCCCAGGACAGCCAGTGGAGATCAGAAGTGTGTAGTAGATCTTTAAGTCTCGTTATGTTTTTGTCCTTCCATGTCTTGAGCAAAATATTCTCCCTGCCGTGAGGGAACGCCGGTAGCGACCATAATGGCAATCTGGGTGATAGATATTAGATGCTTGCCTCATAGTTAGATATTAGATGTTTGCCTCATAGTTAGCGTTCACCAAGCAAAGTAAAAAGTGGTTAAGTATGTTAAAAATAATTAACCTCCAAGAAAAACTCTGATGTAGGGTATTGCACAAATTTATTTATTTTTAAACTCTACATGACAGCGGTATTTGTGGCCTAAATTTCACAGTAACTTATGCACGTCTAATCCCAGATGTGCAGTATATCAGAGGGTTTTTATAACCCCAGTAACCAAAAAGCCGTATTTCTGGCCTAAATGTGATACTCACTTATGCACGTCTAATCCCAGATGTGCAGTATATCAGAGGGTTTTTATAACCCCAGTAACCAAAAAGCCATATTTGTGGCCTAAATGTGACACTCACTTATGCACGTCTAATCCCAGATGTGCACTATATCAGAGAATTTTTATAACCCCAGTAACCAAAAAGCCGTATTTCTGGCCTAAATGTGACACTCACTTATGCACGTCTAAACCCAGATGTGCAGTATATCAGAGGGTTTTTATAACCCCAGTAACCAAAAAGCCGTATTTGTGGCCTAAATGTGACACTCACTTATGCACGTCTAATCCCAGATGTGCAGTATATCAGAGGGTTTTTTTGTTTTTTTTTAAAAGATCTCTTTATTGAAGTGAGAAGTCACATATAATAAATAAGCAAATGTACGTCACACTTGTCAAAAATTGCAGCAGAAATTATTGTACAGGCAGATGATATTGCTTGACTTCTCAAATCACATTTTCACAGTTTATTATCCCAACTCCCTACCGACCCCTCAGCCCTTATCCCAAGCTCACCCCCCCCCAATACAACCCACCCCCGAACACCAATCTAAGACCATGGTAATTGAAGTGGTTTTGGCTCAAAGCAGTGCCCCTCACACCTAGAGTTTTACTATCTCGCGTGCCGAGTTACATTCCCAGTTTCCCTAGTCTATTCGCAAGCTGCGCTTCCAAGTACCATTTAGTCAGTTTAAATGGGGCTATAAGCTCCTGAATTTCGCCACTAGACAGTTGCTTCTCTATGAATCTCCTCCATTTTTTGATGAATTTCTCAATCAATCGTTCCTTATCCTGCTCTACTTCCAATCTTTCCAGATAGAGAACATTCTTCATTGTCCCAATTACCTCCTCCCATGATGGTGTTTCCCCTCCTAACCAATGCCGTAAGAGAGACTTCTTTACTGACATCAGTAGAAGATGTACGCCTGACCTGGCGACCACCGTCCCTATTTCCTCGTCTTGGTTTTTGGGTATATAATGAAATATACATTGCTGAGGCGTAAGTCCCACCCTTTCTCCCCAGATTTCATCTATTGACTCTATTGTCCGCTTCCACAACGGTTGTACTTTCGGGCATTCCCATAAGGCATGCAGCAATCCAGCTTTCGGGAGGTCACACTTAGGGCATTCACGCAGGTAATGGGCAGGGGCATCACGATAAGATAAATTAAAGGCGTACGTCGCTCTATGCATAAGCCTTAATTGTGACTCTCTCCACTGTTCGTTGTACGTCGCCCGCCTAACCAGCTCAAAACCTACCCTCATTTTCTTTGCTATGTTTTGGTCAGACAGTTCTCTTTCCCAGAGTTTGTAGGCCCCCTTCACCAAGCCTATATTCTGGATGTTATGGAGTTTCTGATGTAATTCTGAGAGGGACATGTGGGAACCCTCCCTGCCCAGCAAAGCCGCAAACCATGCCAGCCTCTCCGAATCACCGACAGAGTTCGCCTGAGCTTTACAATAACTTCTAATTTGCTGATAGGGGAGATAGTGAGCGTCGTGTAAATCGTACTGTATTATCACCTGGTCCCAGGACAGCCAGTGGAGATCAGAAGTGTGTAGTAGATCTTTAAGTCTCATTATGTTTTTGTCCTTCCATGTCTTAAACAAAATATTCTCCCTGCCCTGAGGGAACGCCGATAGCGACCATAATGGCAATCTGGGTGATAGATAGTAGGGGAGCCCATAAATCTTTCTAATCGCCTTCCACGCCATTATGGTGTCTTTTAATAGGATAGACTGCCTAATTGACGCTGGGATATCTCTTAACTTGGAATGTAATAGAGCCTCCAGATTTTCCCGACCGGCTAGTTCTTTTTCGATCGTAATCGCCGAATAGTGACCAGTACCCCACACCCAGTCTCTCACATGTCTGAACAGCGATGCCAAGTTATAGTGACGAATATTTGGTAGCTGTAACCCCCCTTCATCCTTCAGCATCGTCAATTTAGCATAGGCAATACGGGGCCTCTTAGTTTTCCAAAGGAAACGATTAAACGCTCTATACATCCTCATAAAGTCTGTGTGTTTTAGTAGTAGTGGAATTGTCTGGAATGGATAAAGTAACTTTGGGAAGCTTACCATTTTAACTAAGTGTGCCCTACCTCACAAAGATAAGGGTAGATACTGCCATTTCTCTAGTTCGTTTTCTATTTTTAGGAAGAGAGGGGGGTAATTCAAAGTATATATTGACTTCGGGGTGCGTCCTATCTTAATGCCCAGGTAAGTCAGATAATCCTTCCGGACTTCGACCCTGGTTTGCAAATGACTCACTGAGTGGGACCTTTGGCCTAAGGGCAGTAGCTGGCTTTTTTCCACGTTGACTTTATAGCCTGTGACCTTCCCATAGAGGTTCAGTGCTTCTAGAGTCTTATCTAACTGGAGCTCAGGGGACCCAAGATATAATAGGATATCATCTGCGAAGCAACTTACTTTCAGCACTTTGTTACCTATTTTGATTCCCTCAAAGATGTCCGATTTTATCAACCATCTCGCCAGGGGTTCCATTGCCAGATTAAAGAGTAACGGGGACAAGGGGCAGCCCTGTCGCGTACCCTTGCTAAGTGTAATTGATTTGGATAAAAAGCCCGGTACATTCACTCTTGCCTGTGGATTTTCATAGAGTGCCTTCAGGAAATTCCTAAAGTGTCCTGTAATATTGACCTTATCTAGCACCATATCCAGCCATTGCCAACTAACGTTGTCGAACGCCTTCTCGGCATCAACTGCCAACAACGCTGGACAGGGATCATTTTTAAGATCCCTATCTGTGCTTAGGATAGCTAAGACTTTGCGTATATTGGTCACTGCTGATCTGCCCTTCATGAACCCTACCTGGTGTGAACCAATTAGGTCAGGCACACAATTGGCTAACCTGTTAGCTAAGATTTTGGACAATATCTTGACATCCTGATTAATTAGGGAGATCGGTCTATATGCGCTGGGTTAGGTTAAATCACTTCCCGGTTTCGGAAGGATCTTAATATAAGCCATCTTGCCCGAGTCAGGTAAATTTCCCCCGGTCATAATATTGTTAAACAGTCCAGTCAAAGTCGGGGACAATTCTGGGATCATTGCTTTATAGAATTCCGCCGGGTAATCCATCGGGTCCCGGAGCTTTGCAGTTTGACAGGGATTTGATTGTCGTCCCTAACTCCTCTTCACTTACGGCCCGATTCAGCGTTTCCAACGCATCCATGGGCAGTCGTGGTAGGTCTACCTTGTCTAAGAGACCCTTTGCTTCCTGAGGCTGGAAGGGATCACTAGAATACAGTGTCTGAAAGTAGTCACCAAGTATCTCCACAATATCTTTCGGTTGGGAGCATAACTTTCCCGACTTGTCCTTTAGGGGGTGCAAAACCGACTGTTTGACGAATGGGCATGTTAAATTGGCCAGCAAACGACCCGATTTATTACCCAAACGAAAGAACTTTGCCCTTTGGTAATCCCCGAACCACTTTTCCTGTCTTTCCTGACAGTAGTCAAAACTATGTTTGGCAGTAACCCAGAGAATTTTATTGGGATCTGTGGGATTTTGTAGGAATTCAGTGTACGCCTCCCGCACCCTCTTGGTGGCCTTCTCAAACTTTTTTCTCGCTTCCCTCTTTTTCCCTATCGAATATGACATTATTCGGCCTCTCAGTACTGCCTCGGCCGCATCCCAAAATAGGCCTTGATTTGTCGCATGTTCCACATTGTCTTGTGAGTATTCCCACCACCACCCTTTTAGCTTATCTATAAATTCATTGTCCCTAGACAAGTGCTGAGGCATTCTCCAAGTAAAATCTTGTCCCCTGGGGACGGTATCCATGATTTCCATAACCACTGGGGCATGATCCGAGACTAACAGATCGGAAATTCCTACCGATTTGACTCTAGACAGCAATCTCGGTGATGTCAGGAGGTAGTCAATCCGAGACCATGACCCCTGGGCATGAGAAAAATGGGTGTACTCGCGATCCACTGGGTGGTGGTAACGCCATGTATCACACAGTCCCGTATTTTGTATTAGAGGGAGTAAGGTCTGGGCCCGATTTTGCTGAGTAGTGATTCCAGAAATCCCTCGCCTCCTGTCTTCCTGTTCACTATGTACCCTATTGAAATCTCCCGCCACCAAGAGCATTTGTGAATCCTCTGCCAGGATGTCCCTCTCTAAGGACTTGTAAAAGTCTGTCTGGGAAGTGTTGGGGGCATAGACATTATGCATAACTATCCGACCTGCCGGTGAATCTACACTTAGTCGCATCCATCTCCCCTGCTTGTCTGCTGACATAGATGAGATCTCATACCGTATACGTTTGTGAAACAGGATCATGATTCCCGCCTTCTTACCCACCGAGGGCGAACCCACTACCTGTCCCACCCATAATCTGCGCATCCTGGAGGTCTAATGGGGGTCTGGAGGTCTGATATGGGGGTCTGGTCTGAGGTCTGATATGTGGGTCTGGAGGTATGATATGGGGATTTGGATGTCTAATGGGGGTCTTATATGGGGGTCTGGAGGTCTAATGGGGGTCTTATCTGAGGTCTGATATTGGGTTGGGGTCTTACATGGAGGTCTAATGGGGGTCTGATCTGAGGTTTAAAACTGGGGTCTTATATGGAGTCTGACAGAGGTCTAAAGGGGGTTTGGTCTGAGATGGGGGGGGATCTCATTTAGGATTTTATATGGGGTCTGATCTAAAAGAAAGGGGAGTTTTGTAGTGACACACTATCTGTGTGGTGCCAGTATTTTCAGGGGGAGTGTTTCTGCAGGAAAGTATTGGGAAACACAGCGGACACAGTATTGGGGGTGGCAGGATGGGGTGTTGAGAAGGTGGGATGATGATGGAAAAGTAGGAAAATAAGATGTCTGTTTGTTAAACTCTACAGAGTCGAAGAGCGGCTGAAAGAAGTCACCATGGTGGTCTGGTCTAACAGGAGAAGAGGAAAGAATATCTAGGGAGGAGACGCCACTGGATGTAAGAGGTACATATGTGGCGCTGTATGACCCTGTATGTTCTGTAGCACTGTATGTAATGTTTTCCAAGTATGTCTTTAAAGGGGTTGTCCGCTTTTTTTTGTATGAGCACTGCCTTCTCTGCTCATCACTACAAATGCCACTGTGAGCAGGTGATCAGAGAAAGCAGCTCTCTTATGAGGGCTGCCCTCTCTTCAAACAGCTGATCATTGGGGGTGCCGGAGGACCCCGGCCGATCTGATATTGATGACCTATTCTGAGGATAGATCATCAGTAGTAAAAAGAGGATAACCCCTTTAACAGTAGGACTGGAGGGAAGGGGTTAGGTTGAGAATTTGGCATGGGGGCGGGGCCGTTTCAATATTTGCCTCGGGCACCGGAAAAGCTAGGTGCACCAACGCAGAGTGAAGGGGAGGCCCAAGCTAAACTCTTGCACCAGGGCCCATTAACCTTTAGCTACGCCCCTGCCTTTTTTAAAATCTTTTTGTAACTTGTAGCTGTATCCTTTTATTTCTATAGTAAAGGGAATCTGCCACGTCATTTCCACCTATATAACTATCAGCATTGCCCCACAGAAGATTGCAAAGACATTTCAAACACACCTGTGGGGGTCATTTATTAAGGCTGGCATTTTAGATGCTGGTCTTAATTATCCCCTAAAGCTGTCAGTGGATCCTCCGGAGTTATGCAGAGGCACCAGCCTCTACATTACTTCGGGGGATCCACCGCTGCTTCTAAATGTAAGACAGCTTCCTTGCTGTCTTACATTTAGACCATTTCCTACACCTAAACCAGGCGTAGAAATTGATGAATGAGACAGGCTTGCTGAACCATCCCCTTCCCTGCCAAGACCACGCCCACTTTATAGACCTGCCGTGAGCTGGGGAAAAAACATACAATCTAAATACATATAAAAGTACAGGGGGCACTCAATATCAGGTTATATGGACCGCAAAAAACTTTCATTTATAATACAGTCCTGATCAAAAGTTTGAGACCACTTGAAAAATGGCAAAAAATGATATTTAGCATGGCTGGATCTTAACAAGGTTCCAAGTAGAGCTTCAACATGCAACAAGAAGAAATGGGAGTGAGACAAAACATTTTTGAGCATTCAATTTAATGAAAACAACGAATAAACTGAAACAGGCTGTTTTTCAGCTGATCAAAAGTTTAGGACCACACCTCCAATCCAACTTCCAAACATGAACTCAGTAATGAGTAGCTCCGCCGTTATTGTTTATCACTTCAAAAATTCGTTTCGGCATGCTTGATGCAAGCGTTTCCATGAGGGGAGTGGGAACATTTCTCCAAGTGGTGAAGACGGCCGCACGAAGACCATCTACTGTCTGGAACTGTTGTCCATGTTTGTAAACTTCTCTTGCCATCCATCCCCAAAGGTTCTCAATTGGATTTAGATCAGGGGAACACGCAGGATGGGCCAAAAGAGTGATGTTATTCTCCTGGAAGAAGTCCCTTGTTCTGCGGGCATTGTGTACTGTAGCGTTGTCCTGTTGAAAAACACAGTCGTTACCACACAGACGAGGGCCCTCAGTCATGAGGAATGCTCTCTGCAACATCTGGACATAGCCAGAGGCCGTTTGACGCCCCTGCACTTCCTGAAGCTTCATTGTTCCACTGAAGGAAAAAGCACCCCAGACCATTATGGCGCCCCCTCCACTGTGTGGCGCGTAGAAAACATCTCAGGTGGGATCTGCTTGTCATGCCAGTAACGTTGAAAACCATTAGGACCATCAAGGTAAAAAAAATTCTCATCAGAGAATAAAACTTTCTTCCACCTTTGAATGTCCCATGTTTGGTGCTCTCTTGCAAAGTCCAAACGAGCAGTTCTGTGGCGTTCAAGGAGACGTTTTTTGTTTTTGAAGCCCTTCAGTCTCAGATGCCGTCTGATGGTTATGGGGCTGCAGTCAGCACCAGTAAGGGCCTTAATTTGGGTCGAGGATCGTCCAGTGTCTTGACGGACAGTCAATTGGATCCTCCGGCTCAGTGCTGATGAATTTTTTTTGGGTCTTCCACTTGACTTTTTTGTTCCATAACCCTCAGGATCATTTAAGAATTTAAGAAATTCCAAATGACTGTCTTACTGCGTCCCACCTCAGCAGCGATGGCGCGCTGTGAGAGACCCTGCTTATGCAGTTCAACAACCCGACCACGTTCAAAAAGGGAGAGGTTTTTTGCCTTTGCCACCACAACGTGTGACTACCTGACAGAAAATGACAATGAATCCACATCTTTGCACAGATTTGGCCTTTTAAAGGTATGTGGTCCTAAACTTTTGATCAGCTGAAAAACAGCCTGTTTCAGTTTATTCGTTGTTTTCATTAAATTGAATGCTCAAAAAATGTTTTGTCTCACTCCCATTTCTTCTTGTTTAGAGTTCAGCGGACACCTGGATGTTCGGGTTCGGCAGGTTCGGCCGAACTTGAAAAAAAAGTTCGGGTTCGGGACCCGAACTTGACTCCGAACCCGAACACCATTGAAGTCAACGGGGACCCGAACTTTTGGCCACTAAAATGGCTCTAAAATAGCCCTGGAAACAGCTAGAGGGCTGCAAAAGGCAGCAAAATGTGCTTAAGAGCATGGCAAATGTGGATAGGGAAATGAATTAAAAAAACATAAAAGTCCTTAAAAAAATAAAAATTAGGAATGATGTAGGAGGAAGAGGTTGAGGAGGCGGTGAATGGGTGGATGTGGCCGTGTAGGCTCACGTGGCGGTCTAGGTGGAAGCGGCAGCGAAGGAGGAATAGGTAACTAACATAGATGTGTGTTATTTTGCATTTTTACATATGGGTATCCCCCAAAATATTGGGACATATAAAAAAATAAAAAAAGGAATAAGTGCACTTGAGTACAAGGATGGATGGTTGAGGCTGTTAGAACTGTCTATTCTGCACAAGGTACAGACAAGTCTTGTGGGATCCAGCTCAAAACCTACCTTCTATGTTTTGGTCAGACAGTTCTCTTTCCCAGAGTTTGTAGGCCCCCTTCACCAAGCCTATATTCTGGATGTTATGGAGTTTCTGATGTAATTCTGAGAGGGACATGTGGGAACCATCCCTGCCCAGTAAAGCCGCAAACCATGCCAGCCTCTCCGAATCACCGACAGAGTTCGCCTGAGCTTTACAATAACTTCTAATTTGCTGATAGGGGGGATAGTGAGCGTCGTGTAAATCGTACTGTATTTTCACCTGGTCCCAGGACAGCCAGTGGAGATCAGAAGTGTGTAGTAGATCTTTAAGTCTCGTTATGTTTTTGTCCTTCCATGTCTTGAGCAAAATATTCTCCCTGCCCTGAGGGAACGCCGGTAGCGACCATAATGGCAATCTGGGTGATAGATATTAGATGCTTGCCTCATAGTTAGATATTAGATGTTTGCCTCATAGTTAGCGTTCACCAAGCAAAGTAAAAAGTGGTTAAGTATGTTAAAAATAATTAACCTCCAAGAAAAACTCTGATGTAGGGTATTGCACAAATTTATTTATTTTTAAACTCTACATGACAGCGGTATTTGTGGCCTAAATTTCACAGTAACTTATGCACGTCTAATCCCAGATGTGCAGTATATCAGAGGGTTTTTATAACCCCAGTAACCAAAAAGCCGTATTTCTGGCCTAAATGTGATACTCACTTATGCACGTCTAATCCCAGATGTGCAGTATATCAGAGGGTTTTTATAACCCCAGTAACCAAAAAGCCATATTTGTGGCCTAAATGTGACACTCACTTATGCACGTCTAATCCCAGATGTGCACTATATCAGAGAATTTTTATAACCCCAGTAACCAAAAAGCCGTATTTATGGCCTAAATGTGACACTCACTTATGCACGTCTAAACCCAGATGTGCAGTATATCAGAGGGTTTTTATAACCCCAGTAACCAAAAAGCCGTATTTGTGGCCTAAATGTGACACTCACTTATGCACGTCTAATCCCAGATGTGCAGTATATCAGAGGGTTTTTTTGTTTTTTTTTAAAAGATCTCTTTATTGAAGTGAGAAGTCACATATAATAAATAAGCAAATGTACGTCACACTTGTCAAAAATTGCAGCAGAAATTATTGTACAGGCAGATGATATTGCTTGACTTCTCAAATCACATTTTCACAGTTTATTATCCCAACTCCCTACCGACCCCTCAGCCCTTATCCCAAGCTCACCCCCCCCCCAATACAACCCACCCCCGAACACCAATCTAAGACCATGGTAATTGAAGTGGTTTTGGCTCAAAGCAGTGCCCCTCACACCTAGAGTTTTACTATCTCGCGTGCCGAGTTACATTCCCAGTTTCCCTAGTCTATTCGCAAGCTGCGCTTCCAAGTACCATTTAGTCAGTTTAAATGGGGCTATAAGCTCCTGAATTTCGCCACTAGACAGTTGCTTCTCTATGAATCTCCTCCATTTTTTGATGAATTTCTCAATCAATCGTTCCTTATCCTGCTCTACTTCCAATCTTTCCAGATAGAGAACATTCTTCATTGTCCCAATTACCTCCTCCCATGATGGTGTTTCCCCTCCTAACCAATGCCGTAAGAGAGACTTCTTTACTGACATCAGTAGAAGATGTACGCCTGACCTGGCGACCACCGTCCCTATTTCCTCGTCTTGGTTTTTGGGTATATAATGAAATATACATTGCTGAGGCGTAAGTCCCACCCTTTCTCCCCAGATTTCATCTATTGACTCTATTGTCCGCTTCCACAACGGTTGTACTTTCGGGCATTCCCATAAGGCATGCAGCAATCCAGCTTTCGGGAGGTCACACTTAGGGCATTCACGCAGGTAATGGGCAGGGGCATCACGATAAGATAAATTAAAGGCGTACGTCGCTCTATGCATAAGCCTTAATTGTGACTCTCTCCACTGTTCGTTGTACGTCGCCCGCCTAACCAGCTCAAAACCTACCCTCATTTTCTTTGCTATGTTTTGGTCAGACAGTTCTCTTTCCCAGAGTTTGTAGGCCCCCTTCACCAAGCCTATATTCTGGATGTTATGGAGTTTCTGATGTAATTCTGAGAGGGACATGTGGGAACCCTCCCTGCCCAGCAAAGCCGCAAACCATGCCAGCCTCTCCGAATCACCGACAGAGTTCGCCTGAGCTTTACAATAACTTCTAATTTGCTGATAGGGGAGATAGTGAGCGTCGTGTAAATCGTACTGTATTATCACCTGGTCCCAGGACAGCCAGTGGAGATCAGAAGTGTGTAGTAGATCTTTAAGTCTCATTATGTTTTTGTCCTTCCATGTCTTAAACAAAATATTCTCCCTGCCCTGAGGGAACGCCGATAGCGACCATAATGGCAATCTGGGTGATAGATAGTAGGGGAGCCCATAAATCTTTCTAATCGCCTTCCACGCCATTATGGTGTCTTTTAATAGGATAGACTGCCTAATTGACGCTGGGATATCTCTTAACTTGGAATGTAATAGAGCCTCCAGATTTTCCCGACCGGCTAGTTCTTTTTCGATCGTAATCGCCGAATAGTGACCAGTACCCCACACCCAGTCTCTCACATGTCTGAACAGCGATGCCAAGTTATAGTGACGAATATTTGGTAGCTGTAACCCCCCTTCATCCTTCAGCATCGTCAATTTAGCATAGGCAATACGGGGCCTCTTAGTTTTCCAAAGGAAACGATTAAACGCTCTATACATCCTCATAAAGTCTGTGTGTTTTAGTAGTAGTGGAATTGTCTGGAATGGATAAAGTAACTTTGGGAAGCTTACCATTTTAACTAAGTGTGCCCTACCTCACAAAGATAAGGGTAGATACTGCCATTTCTCTAGTTCGTTTTCTATTTTTAGGAAGAGAGGGGGGTAATTCAAAGTATATATTGACTTCGGGGTGCGTCCTATCTTAATGCCCAGGTAAGTCAGATAATCCTTCCGGACTTCGACCCTGGTTTGCAAATGACTCACTGAGTGGGACCTTTGGCCTAAGGGCAGTAGCTGGCTTTTTTCCACGTTGACTTTATAGCCTGTGACCTTCCCATAGAGGTTCAGTGCTTCTAGAGTCTTATCTAACTGGAGCTCAGGGGACCCAAGATATAATAGGATATCATCTGCGAAGCAACTTACTTTCAGCACTTTGTTACCTATTTTGATTCCCTCAAAGATGTCCGATTTTATCAACCATCTCGCCAGGGGTTCCATTGCCAGATTAAAGAGTAACGGGGACAAGGGGCAGCCCTGTCGCGTACCCTTGCTAAGTGTAATTGATTTGGATAAAAAGCCCGGTACATTCACTCTTGCCTGTGGATTTTCATAGAGTGCCTTCAGGAAATTCCTAAAGTGTCCTGTAATATTGACCTTATCTAGCACCATATCCAGCCATTGCCAACTAACGTTGTCGAACGCCTTCTCGGCATCAACTGCCAACAACGCTGGACAGGGATCATTTTTAAGATCCCTATCTGTGCTTAGGATAGCTAAGACTTTGCGTATATTGGTCACTGCTGATCTGCCCTTCATGAACCCTACCTGGTGTGAACCAATTAGGTCAGGCACACAATTGGCTAACCTGTTAGCTAAGATTTTGGACAATATCTTGACATCCTGATTAATTAGGGAGATCGGTCTATATGCGCTGGGTTAGGTTAAATCACTTCCCGGTTTCGGAAGGATCTTAATATAAGCCATCTTGCCCGAGTCAGGTAAATTTCCCCCGGTCATAATATTGTTAAACAGTCCAGTCAAAGTCGGGGACAATTCTGGGATCATTGCTTTATAGAATTCCGCCGGGTAATCCATCGGGTCCCGGAGCTTTGCAGTTTGACAGGGATTTGATTGTCGTCCCTAACTCCTCTTCACTTACGGCCCGATTCAGCGTTTCCAACGCATCCATGGGCAGTCGTGGTAGGTCTACCTTGTCTAAGAGACCCTTTGCTTCCTGAGGCTGGAAGGGATCACTAGAATACAGTGTCTGAAAGTAGTCACCAAGTATCTCCACAATATCTTTCGGTTGGGAGCATAACTTTCCCGACTTGTCCTTTAGGGGGTGCAAAACCGACTGTTTGACGAATGGGCATGTTAAATTGGCCAGCAAACGACCCGATTTATTACCCAAACGAAAGAACTTTGCCCTTTGGTAATCCCCGAACCACTTTTCCTGTCTTTCCTGACAGTAGTCAAAACTATGTTTGGCAGTAACCCAGAGAATTTTATTGGGATCTGTGGGATTTTGTAGGAATTCAGTGTACGCCTCCCGCACCCTCTTGGTGGCCTTCTCAAACTTTTTTCTCGCTTCCCTCTTTTTCCCTATCGAATATGACATTATTCGGCCTCTCAGTACTGCCTCGGCCGCATCCCAAAATAGGCCTTGATTTGTCGCATGTTCCACATTGTCTTGTGAGTATTCCCACCACCACCCTTTTAGCTTATCTATAAATTCATTGTCCCTAGACAAGTGCTGAGGCATTCTCCAAGTAAAATCTTGTCCCCTGGGGACGGTATCCATGATTTCCATAACCACTGGGGCATGATCCGAGACTAACAGATCGGAAATTCCTACCGATTTGACTCTAGACAGCAATCTCGGTGATGTCAGGAGGTAGTCAATCCGAGACCATGACCCCTGGGCATGAGAAAAATGGGTGTACTCGCGATCCACTGGGTGGTGGTAACGCCATGTATCACACAGTCCCGTATTTTGTATTAGAGGGAGTAAGGTCTGGGCCCGATTTTGCTGAGTAGTGATTCCAGAAATCCCTCGCCTCCTGTCTTCCTGTTCACTATGTACCCTATTGAAATCTCCCGCCACCAAGAGCATTTGTGAATCCTCTGCCAGGATGTCCCTCTCTAAGGACTTGTAAAAGTCTGTCTGGGAAGTGTTGGGGGCATAGACATTATGCATAACTATCCGACCTGCCGGTGAATCTACACTTAGTCGCATCCATCTCCCCTGCTTGTCTGCTGACATAGATGAGATCTCATACCGTATACGTTTGTGAAACAGGATCATGATTCCCGCCTTCTTACCCACCGAGGGCGAACCCACTACCTGTCCCACCCATAATCTGCGCATCCTCCAAAAATCCACCTCTTCCAAATGGGTCTCCTGCAGAAACGTCACATCTACCTTGAGTTTTTTAAGATGGCGTAAAACCGCCATACGTTTAGCGGGGGACCGAAGGCCCTTAACGTTCCACGTGACTACTCGCATAGTTATTTCTCTTTTTTTGTGTTCTCTGCAGGAGAAGCCACTTGGAACAGAATACCACGGTATCTTATATAATGGCACCAAGGCATCAGCACTCCAACCAAATCCCGATTAGTGTTCACACCCTTCCCACCCCCTCCCCCCAATCCATACCTCCCCCCAACCCATACCTCCCAACCCAAACCCACAACATAAACAAACATATTGTCGACTTCACTTTTTTCGCACATCTCATGGTGTAGCAGTTGTCACTACAAACAGCTCACTGGATCATTTACTTCCTCCTACTATACTTCGCCCACCAGCCCGTATTATTAGATAAAATCAAAGAACTAAACACTCTAATACGAATGAACCATGAATCCATTGTTATCTCACGTGTCCCTTCAGGGCTTCCTGGTCAGACACTGACAGCACTCGGTGTTGTCCATTCTCATTTAGGGTCAGCTTCCTGCTGATCTGGCTCCATAGATCTGGGCGCCAATCTCCCCGACTTCTGACTGGCTCCTCTTCCTCTGACCGATGCTGTTGATCGTTGGGAAGATGGCGGGACAATATTGGAATACAACGGATCCGACTCAAGCGCCTCCGTAGCTTCTCCAGGTGAGAGAAAGGTATCAATCGTCCAGTCTTGACGAAAAATCCTCAGGGTTGCAGGATACAGTAAAGCAAACTTGACCTTATTCCGTGCTAGTGCGGAACAGACTTGAGTAAATTCCCTCCTGCGCCTCGCCACTTCCGCAGAGTAGTTGCTGAATAGTAAGATCTTATTGCCCCGAATTATTAAGGGCTGCACATTGGGCCTAAATTTTGCCAGTATGGCCTCTTTAGCGGCATAGTTCAGATACTATACTATCGCGGCTCTAGGCCGTGCATTATTGGATCGCGCCCCTGCCGATACTGGCGGTCCTAAACGGTGTGCTCTCTCCACTGTGCATGTGCCCCTTAGCCCCAGAGCTTGCGGGATCTTCACCTCACAGATGTCCGCTAGCTGGTTCGGCGGGATCGATTCTGGGAGACCGATGATCCGTAAATTGCTCCTCCTGGATCGGTTCTCTAAATCGTCGATCTTCTCCTTCAGGTACTGATTATTGCGCAGGAGGTCGCTGATGTTGCTCTGGGCCTTCTCCAGCTCTTCCTCGACCAGTACCACCCTTTGCTGCACATCGGTGATCTGGGAGGTATGATGCGCCACCTCGGATTGCAGCTGTTGTAAGGCCATCGAGACCGTGGCTTCTAGGGAAGCTTTTATATCCGGCGCAAGGAGTTTAGCCACTTCTATGGCCATGGTTTTGCATGAGGCCGTTAACTCATCTTTCGAGGTGAGCCCACAGTCCCCCTCTTCATCTTCTGAACCAGAGGCCTCGGTACTTCTCTGTGTCGATTGCGAGGTCGAGCGGGTAAGCCTGTGGTGTTTCTCGGCTACCGGCGCCATCTTGCCCCTGACTTTCAGGTCGTCACCTGGCGGGAGTGTTGTCTGAAACTCCTTCTGCGAACCGCCTCTGACCACTAATTTTTCCATGGGTGGCCCCCTACCCTGCTAGGGGGGTCTGAGGGTACTTTTCAGTCCCGGTAGGCGGCGGTTCTATGGAATTCGGGCCAGTCGAGCGGAGAGCCTCTCACTAGCGGCTATCCATGTGCGCGCCGGAACCAGAAGTCATCAGAGGGTTTTTCTAACCCCAGTAACCAAAAAGCCGTATTTCTGGCCTAAATGTGACACTCACTTATGCACGTCTAATCCCAGATGTGCTGTATATCAGAGGGTTTTTATAACCCCAGTAACCAAAAAGCCGTATTTGTGGCCTAAATGTGACACTCACTTATGCACGTCTAATCCCAGATGTGCAGTATATCAGAGGGTTTTTATAACCCCAGTAACCAAAAAGCCGTATTTGTGGCCTAAATGTGACACTCACTTATGCACGTCTAATCCCAGATGTGCAGTATATCAGAGGGTTTTTATAACCCCAGTAACCAAAAAGCCGTATTTCTGGCCTAAATTTCACAGTAATTTATGCACGTCTAATCCCAGATGTGCAGTATATATCAGAGGGTTTTTATAATCCCAGTAACCAAAAAGCCGTATTTGTGGCCTAAATGTGACACTCACTTATGCACGTCTAATACCAGATGTGCAGTATATCAGAGGGTTTTTTATAACCCCAGTAACCAAAAAGCCGTATTTGTGGCCTAAATTTCACAGTAATTTATGCACGTCTAATCCCAGATGTGCAGTATATCAGAGGGTTTTTATAACCCCAGTAACCAAAAAGCCATATTTGTGGCCTAAATGTGACACTCACTTATGCACGTCTAATCCAAGATGTGCAGGATATCAGAGGGTTTTTATAACCCCAGTAACCAAAAAGCCGTATTTGTGGCCTAAATGTGACACTCACTTATGCACATCTAATCCCAGATGTGCAGTATATCAGAGGGTTTTTTCACCCCAGTAAGCAAAAAGCTGTATTTCTGGCCTAAATGTGACACTCACTTATGCATGTCTAATCCTAGATGTGCACTATATGGAACAGATGTTTTTTTTTTCACCACAGTAAGCAAAAAGCTGTATTTCTGGCCTAAATGTGACACTCACTTATGCACGTCTAATCCTAGATGTGCATTATATGAAACAGATGGGTTTTTTTCACCCCAGTAAGCAAAAAGCTGTATTTCTGGCCTAAATGTGACACTCACTTATGCACGTCTAATCCTAGATGTGCACTATATGAAACAGATGTTTTTTTTTTCACCCCAGTATGCCCCAGTATGAGAAAGCTGTATTTGTGGCCTAAATTTCACAGTCACTTATGCACGTCTAATCCCAGATGTGCAGTATATCAGAGGGTTTTTTCACCCCAGTAAGCAAAAAGATGTATTTCTGGCCTAAATGTGACACTCACGTATGCACGTCTAATCCTAGATGTGCACTATATGAAAAAAGTTTTTTTTGTTTAACCCCAGTGTCTCAAAGCAGTATTTCTGGACTTGCAGACATGCAGATATCCTGTGCTGGTGTACTATCGTTGCATAAAATGGCTGCCGATTATGTATTGATATTGACTAACTGAAGGGAAAAAAGTTCGTTTTCAGCAGTAGTTGGCTCAGGGCAGGCTTAAAACAATTGTGCACTGCACCCACAAAACACATTTGCTGTAGATCGCTGAGTAAAGAAGCAGTTCTTCATAAGATTTCTCCCTGATCTCTCCCTCTCAGCAGCTGCAGCCTCTCCCTACACTAATCCGAGCAGAGTGACGGGCGGCGCTACGTGACTCCAGCTTAAATAGAGGCTGGGTCATATGCTGCAGTTGGCCAATCACAGCCATGCCAATAGTAGGCATGGCTGTGATGGCCTTTTGGGGCAATTAGTATGACGCTTGTTGATTGGCTGCTGTGCAGCCTTTCAAAAAGCGCCAAGAAAGCGCCGAACACCGAACCCGAACTTTTACGTAAATGTCCGGGTTCGGGTCCGGGTGCCGAAAACTCTAAAGTTCGGTACGAACCCGAACTTTACAGTTCGGGTTCACTCAACTCTATTCTTGTTGCATGTTGAAGCTCTACTTGGAACCTTGTTAAGATCCAGCCATGCTAAATATGATTTTTTGCCATTTTTCAAGTGGTCTTAAACTTTTGATCAGGACTGTATAAATATAGATATAAATAAATAATAGATAATAATAAAATACAAATATACTAAAAACACCAAGCTTAAATATAATCAATGTGCTGCAATACCGCATACGCGATCAGCTATATTCCTATCTCAATAGTAAAATGGTTATGTCCATCGATGGTAGTAGGCAATCATTTATAGGTACAATGTTCATCCCGATAATAATCTTGCATTACTCCACTTAATTAGAGTCCTCCTCTTCTTTAAAAAATTCAGTTAATGTTGTGTCGGATCATGCATTTAATACATCAATATCAATATGTATGCAGTCATTTAGCTGTATGCAACAGATACATTTCAGCGTGAGTGTTAGTACTTTACCACTCTATGTTCGTGTTCGGTCTTGTGTCGTCTCGAGAGTAGTTCTTTCTCTTTCGGCCTACCAGGACCTATGCGGCATCCCACTTAATCCCGCCGTCTCCTCGTGGCGTCCCACGTGATGGAGGCAGGTAGCGGAGCGTATCCTCTAGGTCCTAGCCTTTTGCCGCTCCGCTGCAATAGCAAGTATAATCGGTGTGCCGAACTTCTTAATTTCCGATTTCCCACACGCTACCCCTATATTGGGGCCACACAAGTGGGGTATAGGTTCCTTACTGTCTTTTACCAAACGCGTTTCAGGGCTACAACATGCCCCTTCCTCCCCCTGACGAAGGCACGCCGAAACACGCGTTGGGGTAGCGCCACCCTGGGTCTCTTTGCACACGGTCTGTTCAGGTGCTTCCAGCAACGACTCCAAAACTGTAACAGACTCTCTCTCATCATTCATTGGCTCCAGTCCCAATGATAACACTCAGGCCCAATTATGCAGTACACCTTAGTGACTCCAGATCCTCCTACCTTTACCCTGACCCACCGATTGACTCATGGTGGTCCACTTTACCATGCTGGACCATGCTACTTGGGTTCCCGGTTGCTCTGTCTCTGTCTATAGCTCACTGCTCAGATCTGCTGCACTTACACACACAGAGCAAAGTACCCTGGCACCTCACATGGTCTACCCCTAGATATAGCCCTACTAGCACCAAACTCTGCCTTTTATTCCCTTCACCTAGCCCTCAATAATCAGCATTCTGGCTCAATACTCTACGTGACAGTACACACCACCACACTATGTGAGCCCATTCTTACGCCCAGCATCTCCCCCTCACAAGCTTATGCATCATGTATTGCTCTTGCATCCCCATTCCGATTTTTGCAGGACCCTGTATGTTGACATGAGCACTAGAGTATGCTGCCATATGGTACATCTGTGTGGCATAGATAGAATAACTATTTAATAACAGGCAAACTTTGTTTTAGATGAACTATTTTACATTACAGCAGGGCTTGAATGACTATCTCATTGCCCAAGGCAAAGGCTGCAAAATGTGCCCTCTCCCCATGGTCCTTGAAAATTAGCATGAAAGCTGTCTAATGGGCAATTATTGTTAAATAATAATACATAAATTCCCGGCCTTATAGCTCGGGTTGCCACCCGTAAGGGAATGACCCGGACAGTCTGGGTTTGTAATCCTGTGCCCGGGTACAAGCCTTTCTCAGACCTGGGCACAGGAATTTTTTCAAACTGCAGACTTTCTAGCCTCACCTGACATCGCGGTGAAGCGCAGGCTGAACACTTGTCATCAGGTCCTGTCTGCTCTCCCAAATCCCACTCCCGCCCTTCCTCTCCTCCTCACAGATGGCTCCGCCCTGCTGAACTGCACAGCGAGAAGAGCAGTCGTGGAGATGGCAGCACAGCAGGAGGCTTCACAGCATAGCCGGACTGTCATAGCACCTGGTGTGTATCCCCTGCCATGTGTCGAGTGTACTGCGCCACAACCATGAATGCGTGCAGGCTGCCCGTGTGGCGGGACATTACAGGATGTGCACTGCTGCTGCTGTAGGAAACTTGACAGAAAATCTTCCGGAGAGAGGAAATGCCATAAGTTTGTGCTGTGTGCCTGGTGACTACATAGTGGTGGTTTGCACCTGCACCCTGAGGTGAACACTGAAGGGCAGCTCATGGAGGGAGAACACACAGGTTAGGTTGGCACCATGTTCTTTTTTAATAATGAACAATGCCAACCAATCCCTAGCACCAGTGTCACAACATCTCCCCCCCCTTCACTGGCACTTTTTGTTTAGTAGTAAACATGGTAGGTGGAAGGACCTGATGCCATATTATAACAGGAGTGTGAGCGGCGGCGAGTGGTGATCAGCTCAGCCCTTCACTGCCGGTGTTCTGCCAGATTCCTATACCTGGCAGAATGCTATACCCGGAAGTGACGCGGCCACACCGAAATCAGCTGGGGGAGGGTGTGTGTACTCGCACAAATGCTCCGATACCTTCCCCGATATTGGAACTTCCGGTCGGAGGGAGATGTCCCTCTGACTGGCAGCGCCAAGGGAGCATACAGCCGACTTCCTTTTCTAATCAGGAAGCCGCGAGGGGGGTTATCATCCACCTCCTGGCTTCCTGATTGGCTAGGAAGCCTGCTTCACTTGTTGCTAGGCAGCCTGGCTTCCTAACCAATCAGCAAGCTGGGCAGTATGTCAAGACTCGCGTCCCGGCCTCCTGATTGATCAGGAAGGTACGCTGCCTACAAAAAAGTGAATCCGGCTTCCTAGCCAATCACGAAGCGGATTGAAATCATGACTCGCCGCCCCTCTTCTTGATTGGTCAGGAAGCAAGGTTGCCTCTGAAGCCAGTGTTCTTTCACTTGAACGCCGTCTTCACGGGAAAGAAGGAAGCCAGGCGATGGGTCATGATCCGCCGCCCCCCTTCCTGATAGTTATGGTACATACTTTACAAAAAAAATTGCCGCGAGGTGCTAAAGTGTTTGGCTTCAAGAAAAGGTGGCAACCCTATGTTATAGCCTTAATCGGCCTCCTAGGCCTGTTTTTACAAACACAACGCAGTCAATTCTCACCTAACGTAGGTCGGGCTAAGGAATCAACATACTTTGGTGATACTTTATCAGAGGATCACCATTCACTCAACCCGAATTTTTTGTGCCAGAGCTGCAGATTTTTGCTCTGCATTGTACTGAAATTCATATATCTTTTTAGCATACAAAGCTTGAACAACATAAAAAAAAAACATACAAAATAAGTGAACTACTGGTTTTATTTTAATTCATGGATACAACTAATGTGAATATTACATTTGTAATTAAGACTGTGTTCACATCAGGTTTTTGTCCCACGTTTAACGTATACACACGCTACAAACGTTAAATGGATGCTCAGACAGATGCCAGATAGGGGCATCCTTCACCGTAGGGTTCCATAGTCAGGGGTGCACCACCAATGAGGCCAGGTGAGGCGATCGCCTCAGGCAGCACCAGGTAGAGAGTGGCAGCTGAAGGGAAGGGGCTAGGTTAAGAAATTGGCATTGGGAAGGGAGGGGCGCCATTTCTTTTTTCTCCTCAGGCAGCAGAAAGGCCAGGTGCACCCCGGTCCATAGCAAAAAAATAAATAAAATATCCATTTAACATATACGTTTTTACTGAATATACTTTTTGCAGGAAAGAAAAGTGTACTACTCTTCTGCATTATCCCCCCCCCCCCAACATATATGTTAAATGTGGGACAAAAACGTGTGCTCAGGTTTTCATCATTATATTTACAAGGAAACAATGAACCATATAAATTGATAAACTGTGCATACAACATATGGAATAATATATCCGCGCACATACACGGAAGTCATCATTAAAGGACGTTCCGTGGATCTTATCAACTCTCTGATTAAGATTCAAGCTCTCAAACCTCTGTTAAAGGGGTTGTGCCATGAAAAAAAAAGGCAGTTTTCAAACCATCACCTGAATCTGAACACGTTTGTAATTGCATGTAATTAAACATTTAGCATAGCCACTGAGTTATTCAATAAAATGTATCTGTGTAGCGCCACCTGCTGTTTGTTGTTTTTCTTATTTCCCTGTCCACCTCAGTGAGGGGGTCACACATGCTCAGTTTCATACGTCAACTGCCTCCTGAGCTGTGATAGGGAGAGAACTGCAGCAGAAAGGAAAAACCCCTGAGATGCAGCAGAAAGGGCACATCCCTGAGCTGCCAGTTTAATATTAGGAGATCTCTGCTCACATATGAGGTACAGTGCTAGTTTTGGCTTTGCTAGAAAGAAATTGTCATGAACTATATATAATGTCCAATTTTTTATTTTTTTTTATATAATAATCATGGGATAACCCCTTTAAGACATTTTCTTCAACATTCTGCCAGTGGTTCCTCTATCCAATAGGTATTCATTATGGCTGGTTACAGTATGTACAAGTAAAGATGAGGGTGACAGAAAGGTTCAGTGTCTCCAAGCATCTAAATGTCTTAGAATGCTGTTTGAGGGTCATCTGTATCTTTATAGGCTTTATTCTGTTCCCCAGCACTATCGTATGTTGCAACTGGAAGATGGTCATCCGTTTCAGCTTTGGTTTCAACCAAAACCTCAGAAACTCCATGATCTTCAGACTGGATCGCTTTTTCTCTATCAGCCTTTCTTTTCCTTTCAAGAAATACAGAGGTTTCAGTATAACGAGGCATGGATCAATATAGAGTATATGCCTAAAACAGTACATTATGTAATATGCAATTCACAACTGGTGGAATAATCTCATTGTGTTAGGGTTCTTTCACACTTGCGTTTAACTTTTCCAGTATTGAGATCTGGCAGAGGGTCTCAATACAGGAGAAAAACGCTTCCGTTTTCGACCCCCTTCATTGTCAAGGGGGACAAAACTGAACTGAACAGAAGGAATGCTCCAAAATGCATTCCGTTCCGTTTAGTTGCGTTCCCATACCGGATCCGTCGTGGGATGCAGAGCAAATTGGATCCGGCATCTTTGACTTGCATTGTGTGTCATTCCGGATCCGTCCTTGCTATTTTAAAGATAATACAACCGGATCTGTTCATAACGGATGCAGCCGGTTGTATTATCCTTAGGCTGGGGCGCATCTGTCAGTTGATGTGTGTCGCTCTGTCGTCATGGAAGTCAGTGCCGGAGCCACACAGCACCAGCAACCTTGTAGCAGTGGAAGTACGTTTGATGGCATTTAAAAACACACCGAGCCAGCACATGCTTTTTCATATTCCAAGTTGCAAAAAATTGTCCTTTATCAGGGGCAGATGATGTTTAGACACACACGGTGTTATGGGATAAATGAAAAATGGCTTGGGGGACCAAAGCATTCAAAAATTATGCGTTGACAGGGTCAGAATGCCTGCTCCTATGACACTCATAAGTTTATTGTCAGAAGAAAAAGTGGCTAGTTGTGAACAAGCCTACAAAAAAGTCTCCCTTTAAATTGGGAGCAGCAGCTGTGCAGTGTGGATATGGAAAGGCACGGTACAGATATAGTGGCATGTGGCCGCAATAGTAGCAGGTGCATATCATGGAACATACAAGGCTGTGTATGGGTAGTAGTTAGGGATGAGCGAATCAACTTCGGATGAAACATCCATAGTTGATTAGCATAAAACTTTGTTCCAATACTGTACGGAGCAAAAGCTCCGTACAGTATTAGAATGTATTGGCTCCGATGAGCCGAACTTATTGCTTTGCGAAGTCTCTCGAGTAGTGTTGAGAGGGTTCGCTGTTCGGGTGATTTTATTATTTTCCATTGTAACATGGTTAGAATGGAAAATAGTAGCATTCTTAAGACAGAATGCTAAATAAAATGGAAATTGAGGGGTTAAAAATAATTTTCAAAAAATCACCTCATCCACTTAATCGCGCAGCCGGTATCCTCTTCTTTCTGCAGGACCTGTAAAAGGACCTGCAATGACGTCACCACTTCTATGTTCATTCAGCAGGACCTGCGATGACGACACCGCGCTCACCATGTGGTGAGCGGAGTGACGTCATCGCAAGTCTTTTTGCAGGTCCTGAAGAAAGAAGAGGATACCGGCTGCGCGATCAAGTTAATGAGGTAATTTTTTTAAAAATTATTTTTAATAATGGCCATTGTATTTAGCATTCTATCTTAAGAATGCTAATATTTTCAGTTATAACCATGTTATAACGGAAAATAATAAAGTGAAGTTCGGGTCCCCATTGACTTTAATGGGGTTCGGGGTCAAGTTCGGGTTCGCTCATTTGCTCATCCCTACTCGCGAGACTTTGGGTAATAACTTTATAAATTAATTTGTACTGTAAAAAAAAATTCCCGAAGGTACCAAGGTACCACTTGGAACCGAACCCGAGTTCGGTAATTGTTTTTTTACAGTACAAATTAATTCATGAAGTTATTACCCGAAGTCTTGCGAGACTTCGTGAAGCAATAACTTCGGCTCATCAGAGCCAATACATTCTAATACTGTACGGAACTCCTGCTCCATACAGTATTGGAACAAAGTTTTATGTGAATCGACTTCGGATGTTTCATTTCAAGTCGATTCACTCATCCCTAGTAGTAGTAGCAATAGTAGTAGCAGTAGTGATAGTGGCGGCAGATGCTTTGCGTTAATTGTGGTGGCAGTAGGGAATTAACAGCAATGAGCAGCAGCAGCTGAGGCAGTGGCAGCTGCAGCAGCCATATGGTACATTTTGGCCGATCGCATTAGTGGCATGATGGATACGCCAGCAGCAGCCATACAGAATGTGATGATAGGCAGGCAGCAACAGTGGCAAGTTGGAGCACCGCCAGCAAGGATAGATATATTCATCGGAATTAGGCCTCTTGCACACAAAATTTTACTTATTTTTTTTGTTTATGTTTGTTTTTTGCGTTCCGTATACGGTCCGTATACGGAACCATTCATTTCAATGGGTCCGCAAAAAAACAGAATGTACTCCGCATGCATTCTGTTTCCGTTCCGTTCAAAGAGGGAACATGTCCTATTAGGGTCCATTCACACATCCGCAACGTGTTTTGCGGATCCACGGATCCGCAGATCTGCAAAACACGGACAGCGGCAATGTGCGTTCTGCATTTTGCGGACCGCACATTGCCAGCACTAATAGAATATGCCTATTCTTGTCCACAATTGCGGACAAGAATAGGACATGTTCTGTTTTTTTCGGGAACGGAATTGCGGACCCGGAAGTGTGGGTCTGCAATTCCGTGTCCGGGCAGCAATTTCGTTCTGCAAAATGCGCAACGAAATTACGGACGTGTGAATGGAGCCTTATTGTCCGCATAACGGACAAGGATAGTACTGTTCTATCAGGGGCCAGCTGTTCCATTCCGCAAAAAACTGAATGCACACAGACGTCATCCGTATTTTTTGCGGTTCCGATTTTCGCGGACCGCAAAATACTGAAAAAGCCATATGGTCGTGTGCAAGAGGCCTTAGTTGGAGGAGTGTGTGAAAATCCTCCTGAACCCAGGCTTGGTTCATTTTGACAAAAGTGATGTTTTGGACACCGGCAGAGGACAACTTGGTTCATTTGGGTGACACCCCCCCAAAGGCGCTGAAAACCCTTTCCGAGATGACACTGAAAGACAGCATGCTGTGCCAGTTTGGGTCACTGTTCCAGTCTGCCTGCCCAGAAATCCATGGGGTCAGGGAACAGAGTATGCGATAGAGACCGGTCATAGTTTAGGTAGGCCTAAACCTGGGCATTGAGGCGGGAGCTGTCAGCTTGCTGACTGGCCTCAACTGGGCGCGGCACGTGGAGAAACTGCTCCATCATGTTGCTCAGACTGAAACGGCTTCTGCTACTACTGCTGCTGTGGCTTCTTCTGCTCATGGCAGGTGGCGCAGGGCAGATTAACGTAATTTGGCCACCCTTTCTGCCAGAGGAAAACAGCCCCCCATTTTGCCTTGCTAGTGAGGATCTAAAAGCATGACTATTCAGTAATCATCATACTGTTGATGTCAACGATACTTCTGCATACCTTCTAACTTTTGAAAAGAAGTAAGAGGGACACTATGTGCAAATTTTCTCAGCACAAGGTCACGCCTCTAATTCCGCACAAAACATAACTATACACCTAATCCCACCCAGTCCCCTGAATGCCCCCATATAGTTATTATTCCCCCTTTATGCCACCACACAGTATTTATGTCCACATTGTGCCCCCTTCACAGATTAAGCCCACATTGTGCCTCCTTCACAGTAGGTATGACAAATATGTGCCCCTTCATAGTAGCGATGCCCAGATGTGCCCCTCACAGTAGTTATGCCCACATATGTGCCCCCTTTCATGATAGTTATGCCCAGATATGTGCTGTTTTCACAGTATTATGCCCAGATATGTGCCCTCACAGTAGTTATGCAAAGATATATGCCCCATCACAATAACATGCCCAGCTATGTGCCCCTCACAGTAATATGCCCAGTTATGTGCCCTCCCACAGTAATATGCCCAGGTATATGCCCCCTAACAGTATTAAGCCCAGATATATGCCCCCTCACAGTAATATGCCCAGTCATGTGCCCCCTCAGAAATATGCCCAGTTATGTGCTCCCTCACAGTAATATGCCCAGTCATGTGCCCCTCACAGTAATATGCCCTCTCATGTGCCCCCTCACAGTAATATGTCCAGGTATGTGCCCCTCACAGTAATATGCCCAGGTATATGCCCCCTCACAGTAAAATGCCCTGATATATGCCCCCTCACAGTGATATGCCCATTTGTGCTCCCCCACAGTAATATACCCTCTTATGTACCCCCTCACAGTAATATGCCCAGGTATGTGCCCCCTCACAGTAATATGCCCAGGTATATGTCCCCTCACAGTAAAATGCCCTGATATACACCCCCTCATAGTAATATGCCCATTTGTGCCCCCTCACAGTAATATGCCCTGATATTTGCCCCCTCCCAGTATTATGCCCTGATATTTGCCCCCTCACAGTAATATACCCAGTCATGTGCCCCTCACAGTAATATGCACAGTTATGTGCCCCCTCACAGTAATATGCCCTGATATTTGCCCCCTCCCAAAATTATGCCCTGATATCTGCCCCCTCACAGTAAGATGCCCAGTTATGTGCCCCCTAGACAGGATGTAAAAAAAAAAAGAAAAAACATACATACTCAGCTCGTTCCTCTAATGATCTCCCCAGCAGCAGCAAGACACACGGAGCTGCTGGTCTGTGTAGGACATAGAGTGCCGTCCGCCCCCTGCACAGACCAGCAGTGTGGAGCGCCGACAGGGGGAGGAATGATGAAGCAGGGAGTGGACAATCCGGCTCCCAGGTCCCGTCCAGCACACATCGGAGTCCTCACCCTTCCTGCCACTTTTATCAGACTGTGAGATATCATGATTGGCTTCTGGACCCCCGTCCCCTGCTCTGCATTTTCCTCAACTGCCACTGTCACTGCCCCACCGCCAATACAGTTGCTAGAGGTGCAACTATTACCACCACCGTCAACACAGGTATGCATGAGGTCACCAGCCTCCTTCTCAACCTCCTCAGGGCAGCTCAAATAGTGACAGCTCTCACACAAGTCCTCAACAGGGAGACTCTCTTGACTTTATGCCGTAGGGCGTGGTGGGGTTTTCTTGCCACTTCTTAGGAAAAAGGAAGGCATTCCTCTAGGAATGGGCAGTGAAGACAGAGAGGCCTCCATTAAAAAGCCTTCTTTGGGGCTGCAAGGAGGAGGAGCAGGAGGAAGGCTGTGATCCCTGGCTCCAGGACTTCAGACTGTGAAGTCACCTTCACATCATCCTGCTGCTTCACATCATCCTCTTTCTCCTTAACTACAATGGTGTGCCTTTCCAAAGCCAGCAGGGACAACTGTGGCCTACTACTACTACTACTACTACTACTACTACTACTACTACTACTACTTCTGACGGGATAGTTGGTGCTGCTACTACCCACATTCTGGCTCTGGGTCTTACGTTTGGAACCCTTCCGTAGCCCTGACATTTTTTTGGGCCTCTCAGAAAATGTTGTGCACTACCCTTTGTATTACTGTAGTTATCACATATATATATATGCTGCTAAAAAAAATATAAAAAATGTAAAATACATTTAAAAACATGTGAGTTAAGGGAAACGGATTTAGGCATAAATTCATTGTTACTTCCAGGTACTTTTGTGTGCTACCCTTTTGTATTGGTGTAGTAATTACGTATATATGCTGCTAGTTTGAATATAAAAAAAAAATATCATTGGAAGTGTGTTTGTGAACACTGAAATAAAGGGAAAACAGATTTAGGCCTAAATTTGTTATCCCTCATTGATACTTTTGTGTGCTAGCCTATGTATTGGTATTGATTATCTATATACAGACAATTGAGGTTTGAGGCTCATGTTAACACTCACAGGTAGATTGCTGCTATATCATGTGCTTTGCTGCAGTAATATATATATATTAATTAAATTGAGCCCCCCCCCCCCCCCCCCCCAAAGAAAAAATTAAATTACAGCTGTGTGCGAATGGAATTAATGTACAATGTACAATTGAGACTTTACTCTCAATTTTACAATAACACTCGCTGGTAGATTGCTGCTATACCATGTGTTTTGCTTTATATATACTGGTTAATTAAATTGAACCTACCCAAAAAGAAAAAATTTGCACTGTGTGGAAATGGAATTCACGTAAAAAGACAATTGAGGCCTGATGATCAATTCCACGTTAACAATCACAGGTAGATTGCTGCTATACCATGTGTTTTGCTGCATGTATACAGCATATGCTGCTTAATTAAATTGAACCCCACAAAAAAGGATTTCTGTTAAAATGGGGGGAAAATGAAAAGTATTTCTTTGAAGGTAGCTGCTTTAGAGGTCTGCACTGCACTGCTAGGAGGCACAGCGACCACAGCTTCTCAATCCTTCATCCCTCGCTGTCGCTTCCCTGCCTCCCTATTCTACGCACACAATTCTTCTTCTTTGTAATACTAGCCTTTCCCTTCACTGTCCCTGGCAATACAATACAAGCTTGATTGATTTCTGACTGCCCCTGATTGATTTCTGACTCTCCCTGACTTCCTAAGATCATTTTTAGACCCAACCACCCACCCTCTTTCACAGCCTAGCACAGAATGGTGTTTTGCTCATTCTGCTAGGGAGCATCCCTGCCTACTGCAGCATTGATTGGCTCATCCACGCTGTCAATCAGGGCAAGCCCTTCCTCTCCGAGTTATGTGAGAGCCCTTCTTCTTCCTCCCTAGTGGTTTTTCCCACTGACACATGCACTAAAATGCGCTCTTTTTAGTGGACTCGTCCGCAACAAACCTCAACCCCTTTCTGACTGCCCACTGACTATATATGACCCTGTGCAGATAGCATGTATATAAATGGTTAGGCAGCTCTTTAAATCCCAGTGCTGTACAGTGCTGGGATTAAAGCTCCTGCTCCTGCAATCTAGCATGAGCAGGTCGGATCCTGGCTGTGAGACACAGTGGGGACCACGAGGAGAGGACAGGAGCGGTTTATTACCGCTTCTGGCTTCTCCTGTGCGGGCAGCAGATCACTGGAGTAGTGCAGGAATCGGGTGTCTCGGGGCAGGAACAGAGTTGCAGGGCCTCCTGGGGGACATATTATGTGCCAAAAATAAATTAAAATATAAGTAAAAAAAAAAAAAGTCAAACTGCCGGCGCTAACGGAAACTGTCACCATAGTCGCCCCGTTCACTCAAACCTATAAATTTTATATATCAAAACGATAATCACAACATAGGGAACCCATTGCAATAATTTATTTTTGTGTCAGTTTTAATATTTAAGAAATAAAAAGCTATAATTAAAAATTTGTGGTTTTTCCCCCAAATGAAACCTAAAAAAAGGAAACAAAATCTCTAAAAAAAAATCCAAACATGCTAATAAAAATTCCTAAGTGTCAAGTAATAAACATCTCAAAAATCTCAAATAAAAAAGTTAGGGTCGCTAAAGCACCACGTGTACAAAACCACAAAAATTGCCTGGACGTTCAGGCCTTTTTTAAGCCTGGTCATGAAGGGTTTAGAATATACGGGTTCGTCTGCCGTCCAAAAAATAGCAGAGTTCGGCTCGAACCCGGTTTGGTCAGAACTAGTTCACTCATTCTTAAGTAAAATGTCAAAATATCTCTGGATCAAAGCAGAATAGTGCATCTCCATACTTATTCCAAAGTGCGTATATCATTATCATGCATCAACTTACTTTTTCTTGTCCCGCTGGCCAAGCACAAGTAGAACAACCAAAGCAATAACTAGCAGCCCAGCCACTACCCCGAAGACCACTAGCCACACTGTGACAGATTGTTCAGGACGGGGTGATATAGTTGGCGGAATACCAAGAAATTCCAAAGACTCTTCATTCAGTAGGAAAGCTCTATTGATTCGTTCTTTTGACAACCTGTTTATAAAGTAGATTAAGTTATTGCTCCAGATAACATCAAATATAAAATGTATTTGTTTTGAAGTAAAAAATCAAATAAAAAATCAAACATCAAGTGAAATAGACTGGTCTTAGTATATGGGGGAGGGGGAGGGAGGTGGAGTGGCAGGCGAGAAACCAGGAATTTATAGTACAAGTGGTAAAGTTAAAAAACAATCTGTCTGCATGAATTATGGTTAGTTGAATTTGGTCTGAAGTTTTGAAAAAATTTCAGGAACGCAATATGACCCATAATACCCATAGTGCAACCATCCAATCCACCGGTAGCCAACCCCTGTGATGTCACAGCCCTATAAAACTCTCATCCCGTGCGGTCTTCACCATTGTTCTGTGAACTGAGCATAGGGAGAGACGTGGCAAGCGTTCATGTACTAGGGACATTGTTGCTGCAAAAATCTAGCGGCCATGTTGGATCTATCCACCATGTTCGGCCATCTTGTCTTAACACTAATTATTTTAAAAGCAAAATACCACTAGGTGAATCCCTCAATTTTATTGCTTTGAGGAATGTTTTATCTCCTCAATGATGTGTACCATCTCTGGTACCATCACACAGGAGGACAGGGATCAGGGGAGCCAGAGCACACCCAGACAACTACAGCATCTGAAGGGTTAAAAGTCTACGATCGGCATTACAGCTGGACATTAGTGCCGGGTGTCTGCTCCTTAAAACAGCAGACATGCGGCGGCCATGGCGCCCGCCGCACATGCCAGTGGGCGCCATTTTTAAATGCCCAGCTACCGGCCTAAATTTACTGTCGGTGGTCGGGAAATGGTTAACTTCCAAGCCTTCACACTGAGATTGATCGACCAAGTGGGAAGAATATGATTGGGCAGAGTGGCCTGGGTATACCTGAATAATAGCGATTTGTGACTAATTAATTAAATTTCCTACCAAACTTTGACGAACCGGTCCAATTGAATATTTAAAAACTTGGCTCACCTATAATTATGGTCATTGGATCATCTAATCAAATATGGGTGATGGCCTGGCAGGTTTGGTTGGAAGGTTCAATCTCTCAAATTCATTTTTTAATTATTAAAGGCTGCTGACTTTATTGTACTTGTGTGCCTGGAATTTCTCCACCACCACTTTATATACTGCAGCTACGGCTGAAATAGGGGCTCATGTGGGATTTGAGTCCTAGAGGTGGAATAGGGGCCCCCACTATCCTACCTCCAGTTCTGAAACAAACCATGAAAAAATTTCCTTTACCGAATAGCAGCTACCACATCATCTTTCGGTATTATAATTGAGATGTCTCCAGGCATTGTAACGTAGAAATAGAAGGATATTCTTTTGGTTTCATTAAAAATACGGATATTTTCATCTCTATATAAAAATAAAAAAATAAGGATTAGATCATATTGTGATTATCTGATGATACTTTTCCTCTCTTTTTTTTTCATAGAGCAACTGTTAGTTCTTTCACCAATATGATGTGATCATGTGACCACTAATTGTCTATGGTTGCCCTACAGAACTATCCAAAGTCCACTGAAAGAACATGGGCTGATATAAAAGGCAATCTATAGTCTGCAACCATACAAATTTGAGATTTACTGTGGCACTGGCCACCTTGGAGATCTGCTGAACTGAGCATATCTTAATCATATATCCCTATGGTGTTGTAAGCTCGGTTGAGCAGAACTCAGCAGGACGGATTACTTCAGAGCACTGAGCTAAAGAGCTGCCTCAGCCTTTCTGTGCTCTGCCTGTCAGGGATTACAATCCTACATACAGCTGATAAGATCTTTAGCAGAGTGTGTATGAAGGGACCGATGTGAAAGTACAAAGAGGATGGACAAGACAGGCTGTTATGGGGCTGTGGTAATGTAGCAGAGTGCATACAAGTTTCATATAGCAGACTCCCCCACTGTTAATGTCCACGATCGACAGTAAGGCCGACCGTGTATATTTAGCCCCTTAGATACTATGGTCAAATGTGACCATGGCGTTTGAGAGGAAAAAAACCTGGAAGCATGCTGCCGGGGAAGGAACGCTTTTCCCTGGCAGAGATAGGGGAAAGCGTTCTCTGCTGGTAATGAGTCTGTCCTAGGCTTCCAGGCTAATTACCTGTATACAGTATATTACAATTCAGGACAGCACTTGGAGCACTGCATTGTAATATAAAAATTTATTTTATAGAAGAATGGCCCAAACTCCATTATTCTTTACTAATTGCAATCTGATGATTGCAAGTCAGGGTACACTTGGGGATATAAAAAAGTTTAAAAAAATATATAAAATTCTAATTACCCCCCTTTCCCCCAAATCAAAATTAAAATAAATAATTAAAAAAAATAACATCATGGGCATCGCCGCTTGTAAAAATGCCCATACTATTAAAATATAAAAAAACTTATCCCATACTTTGAAGAACAGAATTTTTTTTTTCCAATTTGCAGTTTTTTCATCACTTCACTTCCCCAAAATATTGAATAAAAAGTGATCAAAAAGTCATACACACCCCAAAATAGTATTAGCAAAAATGACAGATGGTCCTGCAAAATATGAGCCCCAACACATCTAGACATAACTACTAAAAATTTATGGGGGTCATAATATGGTGAGGTTTTTTTTCAGTATTAAAATGCAAGATAAACTACACAACTGCAGTATCACCATAATCGTACTGACTCGGAGAATGAAGCGCACAAGTCAATTTTACCGCATAGTGAATGCCATAAAAACAAAACCCATAAATCTGTGGCAGAATTTTTTCAATTCCGCCCCATTTGGAACTTTCTAAAAAAAAAGTACGACTTGTCCTGCAGAAAACAAGCCCTCATATGGCTATGTGACCGGAAAAATAAAAAAGTTATGGCTCCAGGAAGGCAGGGAGCAGGGTAAATATCTGATCGATGAGGGTACGATACCCAGCACCTCCATGAACAGCTGTTCCCTGCAGCCTTCTGCTCTGGAACCAGTACATTGAATGGAGCAGGAAGAACTGCTCCATTCAAAGTGTAATAGCCCTACTGGGTTACTGCAGCTTAGCTCCCATTGAAGTAAATGGAGCTGAGCTGAAGTAAGGCTACTTTCACACTAGTGTTTTCAATTCCGCTATTGAGATCTGTCAATCCGATCCTCAATAGCGGATGAAAACGCTTCAGTTTTGTCCCCATTCATTGTCAATGGGAAAAAAAACGGAACCGAACAAAACAGAATGCACCAAAATGCATTCCGTTCTGTTTGGTTGAGCTCCCATCGCAGACTGAATAAATTAGTTTTTCTGTCCGCGATGTGGTGCGGAGCAAGACGGATCCGTCCTGACACACAATGTAAGTCAATGGGGACAAATACGTTTTCTCAGACACAATAGAAAACGGATCCGTCCCCCTTTGACTTTCAATGGTGTTCATGACGGATTCGTCATGGCTTTAGAAGACATAATACAACCGGGAGAGTTCATGACGGATGTATGCGGTTGTATCCACAAAAAACACCAGTGTGAAAGTAGCCTAACCCGGCACAGCCACTACACTTCGAACAGAGCTGTGCTATTTCCAGCTCAGGAAGCTGCGCAAAGCAGATGATCGTGGGGGTAGGGAGTGTCGGACCCTCACTGATCTGATATTGATAGGATAGGTCTTTAATATCCGAAGTCTGGAAAACTCCTTTAAATATATAGAAAGAGTTAAATAGAGTTCAGGAGGGACATGTTTTAAAGGAAACTGAACACAAGAACAATGTCAGAAAATATTATTTTACTGAAAGCGTCGTAGATGCTTGGAACAAACTATCCTAAGATAAAATGAATAGGAAATGACTGATAGGGCAGACTAGATGGACCATGAGGTCACTCTGGTGTTATTCTTCTATGTTTCTCTGTACAAAATATACTTACGAAAACTCCAACACCTGCTTCTTCTCAGTAGCATAGAATTTGGTCATGGCGTAAGCAATTGTTGACCTGAACAGATTCAGCTCACTGATGTCCCACGTATACTGCAAAGTTATAAGAAAGAATTAGAATGAGAAACGGTTATTATTTTAGGAGGGGCGTAGGTATAGGGGTGCAGAGGTCGCAGTTGCACCTAGGAGGAAGCTCCTGGCTGAAGAAGGTAAGATTACAAATGGCACTTGATAGGTAGGGGCCCTTCTTTGGGGTGATACACAACATATATTAGCATATAATATATAGATTAGAAGTCATGGTTATTTGTGCTTTGTCAATGAGCTGAATTTTATCATAGGAACTAGTTAGTCATTGTAAGTAGTGTTGAGCGAACTTCTGTTTTAAGTTCGGCGTCTAAAGTTCGGCTTCCGGTTAGAGGAGAATCCCGATATGGATTCCGAATTCCGTTGTGGTCCGTGGTAGCGGAATCAATAATGGCCGGTTATTGATTCCGCTACCACAGACCACAACGGAATTCGGAATCCATATCGGGATTCTCCGCTAACCGGAAGCCGAACTTTAGACGCCGAACTTAAAACAGAAGTTCGCTCAACACTAATTGTAAGATATTGCTGGTTCAGTCCATAGAATAGCCAAATCACATTTTTAAGTTTTAAAGGAAATGTGTCACCAAAAAGTTTATCTGCCAGTTAAAACCAGATAGTCACACGTCTCCTTTTTGTCTAATCAGTTTTTATTTTCTGATTGTAGATTTTTTTTAAATTCTATTTCCTGAGCATTATTATGGGGGCGGCCATCTTGCCTGAGCTGTTCTTAACAGCATTTACAAAGCATTAAGAAAATTGCTTTACAGCAGCCCCATGGGACATAGAAACAATGGTCAGGAGGGGACCTCAGTGACTTCTATGGGAGAGTTTCCTTGGCATGATCTGTGCCCTGTGCAGGGGTCATTGTACAAAGGAAGAATAGATAAGCTGTGACAATCACCTATTGTGACTGGTGGATCATGTCTTATCTATACACAGAGGTGATATCATTACAGGCAGGATTAGAATGACAGATAAGCCGATAACTGCAGTAAAGTGACCTGTATAAACCAAGAAGTGGTGCCAATTATTAGACATAGTGGCCAGTGTGAAAACTGCAGGATTTCTGGTTTTAGTTCAAATATAAAAAGTAACATGAAAAATTAAAAATAGCCATCAAAATGTATTTAAAAATATGTTAAACATAAAATGTTTTAAAGGAAATGTGTCACCCAAAATTTTAACTGCCAATTAAAACCAGATAGTAACACATCTCCTTTTTTTCTAATGTTTTTATTTTCTGATTGTAGTTTTTTTTTGTTTTCATTTTCTCTTTCTTTTTTCTGATTTAAACAGCAGGATATTTTCTGATGACACGTTCCCCACATCCGAGCCCTGAGACCCATTCTTCCTTCCAGAACAGATAAAAAATGTGACCGCTGATGGAGGTCTGATGTGACCGAAACGTCCGGTCTAGATATTCTGTTTGTACCTTGAAGATAAATATTGGGCAATTGGATGAAACTACTGCAAAACTAAATCAATATTTTAATTGCAACACTGAAAATCTGTGTGCCTCAATTTCACTGTACATTCCCTTTAAGGGCCAAACGTTCCAGGTTTTGACTCCTGAGTCCTCTGATCGCCCTAGGTTGGTCATTTTGTGGTGTAGCTTTAGCGCAATCATTGCATCTATATATTTTTATTTCTAAGTACAAACATTACACAGGAAGCTACTTCTTTTTATGCACAAACCTCAACTCTGTATAAATGTGCACAAGATGATGCAACAACCGTCCATATCTCCACTGTGCACCAATGGTAGTGACATCTTTAAGATCCCATTCGTTGTAAGTTAAATGGGGCGCACTCAAAATTTCAAAAATTAAATTCACCATGACTGCACATTAGAACATAAAAACCAAAAAGCCCCAGATCGCGTTCTCACAAGAAAACATGGTGGTCAGCTTACCGCTTTATCTCCCAGCCCAGCTATGAGACTTATCCTCACTTTGATTGCTTGATCTGTGTCTGTGTCTGAAATTTGAAAAAATATTATTTTAGTGACTCTTTTCACCGGGTTTAACAGGCTGATAAATGCCCTTACATGAAAAGGTGAAAATATATAGACTATGATGTACTGACCTGGCATCTCAAAAGTATGGTAGCGCCATGTGTATGGAGCCCACATGAAGCCATACAGTTCCTTCATGCTGAGTCATAGGCATGCTATATGCCACTGTATGGTTCCTCCCTACAGCATAATATTACAGAGGTATTCAACCCCAGAACCAATGGTTCTAGGGAGGAATAGCTCTATACTATGGCGTCCCAAGGACATACATAAAAATGTATAAAAGGGCCCTATAGAAGTAAATGGGTTTGTACAACTAGGTACAGGAACTGAAGTAATATAGTGCTTAGACATGTGCAGCGCTCCTTCATTTTACTTCTCTTAGGCTGCTTTCACACTGGGAGCAGCAGGGTCTGGCGAGGGAACAGCCTGCCGGATCCTTGCTAACACTAGCCCACCGTGCCGCCGGAAGTCTGCCTCTGGCCCCAGTCACTATAATGGAGGCGGGCCGGAGGTCCGGTCGCAGCACGGCAAACATTATAGTGAATGGGGCCGGAGCGGACTTCTGGAGGCTAGCCTACTGGACCTTGCTGCTGCCAGTGTGAAAATAGCCTTAGGGGCTGCAGTGTTCATGCATTTATGGAATATCCTATTAAATACTGTTACAATGGCATTTCCCTTCAGCCATTATACTGTGTGCTCAGGTGACGGCTTATTTTGGATTTTAATTTATACTATTGTGTTCAAGGGTAGCTCATGTTGCCACCGTTCTATAAGTCCTGGCTTCAGCTACTTGTGAGTGCGACATAGTGCCTATGTGCTTGTATCTCTCCTCAGGTCAGTCTTGCTTGAGTTAAGATGCCCTCACATGTTGTGGAAACCCCTAATAGAAAGAAATGTCAATTCCTGCGTTCTGTCCCGCTGTGGAATATTAATTCCGCAAAAGAACAGAACGCAAATATTGTTTTGTTGCAAATTTCCTGTACCTGAGTTTGTGTCTTGCCCCTGGCTGTGCAACACAGATTCTGTTTATTCAGTGATGGGGTTTATATTTGTCCGCCTGGTCTTTTCAGATTCTGTTGGATCCTTGCACTTTATGTCAATGTCTAGATTCTGTTTGTCCTTTGGCAGTCGTCCTTATCTGTTATCCAGCTCTGTTTGCCATGTACTTGAGTCTGCCTTGCCAAGTCTCTGTATCTGGACCTGCTATGTCTGAACTTGTCCTAGTGTTCTGGGCCTGTTCCATCTTGCTATGTTTCTGCTCACATACGTGCTGTGTCTGAACTGTCTCCTGAAGTGCCACATGTATTCGCTATGTCTGAATGGGTTCCTGAAATCCATATGTTTGGGTTCCTGAAGTCTATCTGTCTGCCAGTGCTCCATGTTTTGACTCATGTCTGTATTACATGTTTTCTTGGATTTGCTGGTCTGGTTTTGAATTAATGACTTGCCTGTGCTTCTGGTGCTTTGCACTAGTTTCTTTGACCCGCGTGTGTCAGCTGCCAACTATACCGGGACTATCCCAGGAGGTAGCGGTCTGGTTGCTAACCCACAGCGAAGTCCACATCTCTGTGCCTTGGAGGCGCCAGAATAACACCCTTAGGGTTAGCCCTATGCCAAACCTAGCTAGTGCTGGCCCTATGCCAGATAGCTGCTCCGTCTATTTCTGTCATGTCACTGTATATACTGTCACTGTATATAATGTCATTATATAAAACTTGGTGGAGGCCCATCTTTCAGTCATCCTCCTCCCGCCGGGCTCCTTTTGAGTTTAGGCCCTGAAGCAGATGATCCTACTGCTTCCAGTATAGCTACGTCCCTGAGTGGTTCCACAACCACTGTCTGTAACAAATACCAAGTTTAGGTGATGGAAAATCCTCTGTTTAAAGCATAGCGCCACTTTGGAGCAATATTAATTGCTAATTAGAATAAAACTGCATTTTAAGTTGTATGACTGTACTGACCCTGATTCCTGCAGAATCTAATTATGCCCACAACTGACCACAGATTGCTGACGCAATTGTACTTAACAAGGGGCCTTCAAACTAAAGCAATGGACTGAGATTTACAGTTCATATTCTATGATAGCATACTTACCAACATTGCAGTTGGTACATTTGGGGCATGTAAGCCCCACCCCACCAGGACCACCCACTCACAAAAACTGACCGTTTTAGGCCTGGGAAGCCGTAAATTTGCCAGGACTGTCTCAGAAAATTAGAGACAGTCCCTGCTAATTCGACAGTGTATTTATATAGTATTGATAATATATTGTATGAAATATCACCATTACTGTTCATAAACTTAGTTTAATGTGGCAGAGTTTCCATGCACTGCTGTTTGAGCTCTGTCAGGTGGGGTAAGTATGAAATTATTGTCCTCTAGTAGCAATGCTTGCTTATACCGCCATACATATGGCATCTGATGGAACATACAACCAAAAACCATGTATGCCTCTCAGAGGTATATGGAGATACTGTAGAGGCCTCATGTATCTCTATGGCACCACTAGCATGGCTCTGTACAGAGCCATGACATAACCTTGTCCATGTGCCCCAAGCCTTTGTTTTTAAACAGTGTAGGTTAATCATTCATTTTTCACCTGAGGAGATCCATAGATATTACTCTTGATGCATTCTGGTGCAGAAAGTCACATTTTAGGACATGCATCCTTTCCTGAAAAGCCACACCTCCTTGTCAAGAGAGTCAAATAAACTAAAACACTAGATGCAATTATTGTGCCAAATTGTTTCAAAAATGTGCAAAAATTCTAGACAAAATCGAGCCCACAGAGTCAACAGTGAATCTGAGCCCATTTCTGTTTTGCTGGTATGACATTTCATGTACATGTCACAACTCATTGGGCCTCAGGGTTAACCATAGAACAAAATCTGATTCCAGCTTTAATTTTCCCAACGTAGTTTTGACAATGATCGAAGTGACCTCATGTGGTTTCTTATGATAGTTTTATGCATGATTCCCATGAAGGTGTCATACATGTACATGAAATTTTGCCATGACTGTCAAATATATCAATAACCAAGACACAATATGAAAAAAGTTGTGCACAAGTTGCAACTGAAGTAATCAAAAACTCCAACATGACTATGGATTCCATAGCTTGTAGCACTGCAAAAAGTCTTTGTTTAGCCCCAAGCATAATGTAATGGACAAGAGTTAGAAAATAAAATTAATTTACATGGGTCCCACGCGGTATTCCAGCCAACATATCTATTATTAGCTTTATTGTTCTGTTGTAACCATTCATACAATGGTTGAAAATAGCTTAGCAGGGGTTGGGCATCCATCTTGGTTCCCCCTGTGATGCTCTCCAGGGCTTCCGTCCAAGGCTTTGAGTTTCCGAGTTGCAACATGGACCTGTAAAATACATTACTTATGAAGACATGCTTAGATAATAGCTTTTTACAATTTTTGTTCATAGTACAAGAGGTCCATAGGTCACGTACAGTAGTTTATTCCCTGCAGCTGTAGAGTTAGTGATGTCACAAGTGTGAAGAGGACCAACATGATTAGCAGCTTTACAGAGTGCATCCTGGAACTGGAACTGGTAGATGGTCCGTGTGTAATATCTGCAGGACAAGCACAGGGAAAGAACGCTATATATCAGTATCTCATCACAACACCATTTTCAATCATAAGATGCAATGTTGCAATGCGACAATGTGTTCCTCAACAATGGGTCAGGGCTCACCCAAGGGCACGTTCCCAGGTACTGTAGGTCAGAACAATCATTGTCCAGGACATGAGTATGCAGACAGGCTTCAGGAACAGCCTAGCAGATGATACCTGTCGATTGGCAGAGACCATGTAGATACAGTAATACCTTGAGTCTGGGATAGGTAATAACTGTGTCTTCAACTTTTAAAGAGGTTTTCTGAGTGTTTAAATATGAAGACCTATTTTCAGGATAGGTCATCAATATGTGATCGGTGGAAGTCCGACTCCTAGCACCCCCGCTGATCAGCTGTTTGACGAGGCCTCAGCACTCTGGTGAGCACTGTGACCTCATCCTAGGCCAATGACACGTTCACCAGTCACATGGCCATGTTGCAGCTTAATCCCATTCAAGTGAATGGGGCTAAGCTGCAGTCAAGCACAACTGCTATCCATTGGGTGGTGCTTTGCTTGGTAAGTTGGAAGGAGGCCGCAGCGTTCCCCAGAGCACCATGGCCTCTTCAAACAGCTGATCAGTGAGGGTGCCGGGAGTCAGATCACCCCCCCCCCCCCTCCATCACATACTGATGACCTATCTTGTGAATGTATGTGCAAAACCATATACCTACAGCATGGAGTATTATTACTATGTACAGTACCTGATGAAAGAATAATCATTCGCCACATGGAAAAGGGCTGGAGGATCACAGTATGAGTCGTCATGGGGAACAGGCTCTACTACACCAACAAGCCTTCGCCTAGAGGAAACAAATAGATCAGATCATTATAAAAGTAATATGTTTGCATTTAACAGGTAAAAGACTAAAGGCCCCTTTACAAGGGAATATGATTGGGGCAATTATCAGGAAGAAGCATAATGCTGATTCCCAATAACTGCCCTTTGTAAAGGTGCCACCAATCACCCGATAAACAAGCAAACACTCGGTGAAAGCATTGCTATTGCAGTCATATATAAACAGGGATCTGCTACTCAGAAACTATGATTCTCTATGGGGATGAGTGATCACATGTCTCCATACAGAGGAGTTGATTGCTGCATGTTAAGCAGGCAATTATCAAGCAGACAATCTTTGGTTTATTCCTGATAATTGCCTACTATGTTGGCCTATGTAAAGGGGCCTTTAGTTCCATGCCCTTCCCGGTTTAATGGTTTTAAAGGGGTCAATTGAACTGTTCATTGCTGGAATTCAAGTATATCTATTTTGTCTGGAAACCTTCTTTACATAAATTTATATAAATTGTACTTAAATTCTACTGCCTGTAAGGAGCACTAAATGTAGAAGATACACACAACTCTTTCCTTAAGTGGAACCTGTTAGGAGATTGCCCATGGTTTTGGCTGCATGAAATCTTGACAGACTCCTGCATGACAAATAGCTATGTTTAAGGCTATATTCACACGACCGTAGTGTTTTGTGGTTCGCAAATTGCTGATCCACCTCTTCAATTGAGGACAAGAATAAGAATAATTTTTTGCGGGGCCGCGGAACGAAACTATGGATGCGGACAGCACACGGTGTGCTTTCCCCATTTTTTGCTGCCCCATGGAAATTAATGGGTCCACATGTCCCATGTGAATGAGCACTTACTCTGCAATACTGAAGAGGTATATGGGCAACTTCAGAGAAAACAGCTTAAAATCAAGCCAACATTTAGTAGAAGAGGTATCAGGGCAACTCACCACTTGCTTCTGACCGCCCAGCTAAATTGACAAGTCTCTCCCTATCTACATGTAGGAATATATCAATTCTTCTCTACATGTGCCAGGAGATAAGCCATTTTCCCTTCCACCTTCTCCCAAACCTCTCCCTGGCTGTAAGGCGACTGGCTTCAGAAGGCACCCTCTCCCCTCCTGCTCTATCTGCAGTAAGAGACCAAGAATGCTAAGGCACGCCCTCAAAAGAGATCATGAAGAAAGTATTATGAAGGAAGTTTTCTACACGACTGTTTAATATAGGAATATCCTAAATGAGAAACAATGGAGAAGGTCACCTGGTCATTTCTAAGATTAAAGTGGCCATACACCTTAGACAGCTTGCTCGGCCAACAACTAATCCATCCAATTGCAACGGGCGCCTTCCCCCAGGGCCCTCTCTATAACGCGTCGCAGGTGTAGGAATGCCGAGTGGTGTAGTGCTGCCTAAAATGTCTCTTTATGGATACGGCTGGACCCCAGGCTTTGGCTCCGAAGCAATAAATAGGGGGAATAATTGAGGGATAAAAGAATAACTTGAGTCCAGACCTTGTATGTAGTTGAACAGCAGCTTTACTTTGCATAAACGTTCTCCAAAACGGTTTACAGACTTTGTCTTGGTCCCAGCAGGCTCTAGCATGAAACTGGCAAGCAAACTCGACTCTGCAACATCTGTTTCTCTCTGGCTCTGCTGTACTGACAGGATGACTGTATGACCTTGCTTCTTCTTGTATGCTGCACTTCTCTTTGTATGGTCTGTCTCTAGATTAGGCCAGGGAACTTTCCTCCTGGCTCCTGAGGCTCTAAGCTTTGACCTCCATGGCCAGCAGAGCTGAGGGTGCTCTGGCTGGCTTGGGCACGTCCAGCATACACATGCCCCTGCACACCCGTCCCCTAGCAGGGGATAAGCTATACTAACTGGAACTTGTCCCCACCCTTCCTGCAGGAAGTGGTACTCGCCCACCTCTCTCCAGAGGGGGGGTTAGAATGGAATGGAAGGTTCCATTCTATCTAACTGTAGCTCTGCCATATTTGCTGCTACCTGCTGGTGAACCAGGCACATTACATATGAACAGTTACATAATATTAGAAATGCACAGTGTGGAGGACCTGGAATAAATGCATAAGATGACATCAGGTAAGACCAATAAAGACAGTAGCAAGGTGCAGAAGTAGTAACACCACTCTGGGGTGTTACACAATTCCATCGGACTCCCGCCCACTCCATACACACGCACTTTCAGCCCAGCTAAGCATGAAACTGCCAGACACCTCTGGCACCTTATCTCCCTTGAGAACATAAGGTTTGGGTCCTAAGGAAATCTCAAGCCCTGTCTAAAAGGTCGACCATTGACTTATAGGATAGCTACCTTCGAACAGGTGGCACCAGAGGCACAACTTTCTTTTCTGTTTTTGAAAGAGAGCTAATTTGAATATCTTTTTCCCAGAGGGGCATTGCCTGGCTTATAAGACCCTTCATGTGATAAGTAATATTTTCAGCCAGGGCTGTGCATATACCTCAGTCTATTGCATATCCTATTTGGAAAATACACTCTAATAATTTATTTTGGCCTCCTGCACAGGAATGTGTGCGCCCCATGGTCGTGCTGCAGGCCGCAATGCACGAACACCGTCCGTGGGGCAGCCGCAGCGGATCGTAGACCCATTCACTTTAATGGGTCCGCGATCCGGCCGTTCCGCAAAAAGATAGGACATGTTTTATCTTTTTGCGGAACGGAAGTACGGGACGAAACCCCACGGAAGCACTCCGTAGTGCTTCCATAGGGTTCCGTTCCGTGCTTCCGTTCCGCACCATTCCGCATCTCCGGATTTGCGGACCCATTGAAGTGAATGGGTCTGCATCCGTGATGTGGAATGCACACAGAACGGTGCCCGTGTATTGCGGATCCGCAAATACGGTCCGCAATACGGCCACGGAGCGCACACGTTTGTGTGCAATAGGCCTTTAGATCATAAATTGGATCGGATCCTAACACAAGAGAAAGTAAAAATATTTCCTTTGCCAAGATCCAATCCTTCGATTGATATAAAAAGATATAGGAGAGAGGGGATCTCCAGAATGTGATAAAAAGGAGCCTATCTGGTATGAAGGCCTCATCAATCTAGGACAGAATCAAAGTCTCTCTGAAGTGGATTATTCTTGAAAATATCTTTAAAGGGAGTCTGTCATCAGCATTTCACCTTTGTAACCCTTCCCATAGCTTTCAAGCATGCTTACAGTTAATAAAAATGTTACCTTTAGCATCAATCCTGGACTTATAAAACGGTCAAAAAACATCTTTGTAGCATATGCAAATGAGGGCTCGCAAGTGCCCAGGGGCGGCGTTACGCTCGAAGGTGCCCTGCTAGCTCAGCCTTTTCTTCACTTCCCCCCGCCCCTTCCCTCCGCCCGCCCATCCTTTCCCTCTGACCGCCTATCTACTAACTTGTTTTTTCGCCGAGATCCCGCGCCTGCAAGTTAGTAGATAGGCGGTCAGAGGGAAAGGATGGGCGGGCGGAGGGAAGGAAGGGGCGGGGGGAAGCGAAGAAAAGGCTGAGCTAGCAGGGCACCTACGAGCGTAACGCCGCCCCTGGGCACTTGCGAGCCCTCATTTGCATATGCTACAAAGATGTTTTTTGACCGTTTTATAAGTCCAGGATTGATGCTAAAGGTAACGTTTTTATTAACTGTAAGCATGCTTGACAGCTATGGGAAGGGTTACAAACGTGAAATGCTGATGACAGACTCCCTTTAATTTCATTTTTGAACTAGAAATAACATGATAAAACTGGTCAGTTCCTACTACTGCTTACTTCATCTCCCACCAGGTCTTCATCCATTGATCCTTTGGGATTTTACCACTGAATACGTCCCATCTCCATTGCTCCAACATATATGTGAAAGGCATTGTGCCGACAATAGTAAGTGCTTGTCTAAGCAGGAAGTTTATCTCAGTTTCTGCAAATAATGTTAGAGATGGATTATTCTTTTAGAATGTTTTTTTTAACCCTGAATAAGTTTGGGTTAAAATCACTGCCTGTATTTCCTTTGTTCTGCTCCATAATAGGAGCAGAACAACAAAAATAACAGAAATGGTGCCCAATGGCGCCAGACGGACAAAACCTGGTATTTTACCAAACAAAACAGTGTAGCATGTGAATTTGGTATGGTTCATTGTCAAGAGATTTAATTTATGCTAAATATGCACTTTCTGTGGAAAAAATGATTAATGTGGTTGTATTATGCACTTTGTGATCCAAAAAGGCTGTATAATAGAAGGAAGTAATTAACTGTCAGCCATTAGTTACAGTTGCCAGGTGGTGGGTTGGTCCTTCCCCTTAGTTAGTGAGTCTTCTGGTGAAGAGGCCAGAGTGAGGATGCGTAATGTCTGTTGAGAAGTAAGCCCACATTGAAGCAGAATTTATCCAGGGAAACACCATCCCTGTGTGATTTAAAGCTGCCAGAAAAGCAACTGTGTTAAAGGGGTTCTCCGGGAATTAAGAAAATGAAAATACTTAAATATTAACTTTATTATAAATATATTCTCAAATACCTTTTATTATTTATAATGTCTCATTTTGTCTGGGGAGCAATCTACAGAGGAAACAAAATGGCTGCTGTCCCATTAGTTCACACAAAACCTGTCCTGATCACACATGAGGACAAGTTACTTTACAACACTGAGGTAAAGTGCTGCCTCATCCTCCTCCTCCCATTTACTTGTGAGGGATTATTATCCTGAATACAGATGATAAGAACTTTAGCTGAATTTCTGTGGAATTTAGTTCATGAGGAGACATGAAGTACAGAGACGATGGACAGGCTGTGGTAATGCGTTGCTGTGGTAATGGAGACTGTAAACAAGTGCTGCTGCTCATTAGCCAAACCTCACCCTCCTCTCAGGTCTCCTCATCATCTCTATTCCCACAGAGATTTGCCTGTATTCAGGATCATAATGCCTGACAGGCAGAGCAGAGAGGAGGATCAGACAGCGCTGTGGCTCATTGTGGTGAAGTAACTTGTCCTCCTGTGTGATTAGGACAGGTTTTGTGTGTACTGATAGGACGGCGGCCATTTTATTTCTCCTAATGATTGCTCCCTAGACAAAACAAGCCATTCTAAGTAATGAAAGGTATTTGTGAATATATTTATTATAAAATAATATTTAAGTATTTTCATTTTTGTAATTCCTGGAGAACCCCTTTAAGGGGGCAACCTCTGAGGGAGAGAAGCCTTGATTTTCTGCAGATGGTTGAGGACCAATTTAAAGGAACAGTGCATGGACTAAGAGAGTAAAGGTAATGCACATTTATGACTTTGGACTTTACTACCTATGGTTAAGGTAAATTGCTTTCAGCACCCACCACACTACTGAGACAGACTGACCATTCAAGCTATTACTGCACTCAGCAGCCAGGCACTGCAGATATATAGAGAAAGGACTTGCCCTCTTTTGGCTAATTGGGAGGATTGCATTGTATATCTACAGAGAGACTTAGAGGGGATTATCATACTGCATACACCCTATGCATAGCCTATTGGGAAATACCTGTGATGTGATATACTTGAGAACTGTGCCTACTATTTATATTTGCACTGTGCAACCCATCATTTGCTATAGTCAAGTAGGCCTGGACACTGCCTTCATCATCCACCATCAAGGGCACCACAGCCACCACGAGGCAGGCGACCCCATGATCAAGGGTGTGCCCCAAGCGGATGAAGAGTTGCTCCCCTCTGCTCACTGCATGCATAGCTTGGGAAGTGCTGGAGCAGGAAAAGCTACCATGAGGACTACCACCACACTTGTAGCCACTGCTACCACTGCCTGTTCCTCTGCAGTGTACTGACACATACCGTCTCAAAATGTGCCGAAAGGTTGTTCATTTGGCATATTTCTAAACGGTAAATGAATTCCTGAAGTATTTACCTTTGTCATCTTCTACAAATGAAGGAGGCAGCAGCTGGAGAGATTTTAAGTGTTTGGGGGTTGCTGCGGAAAGAGACATGATTTCCCCCACAGCTTCATGGAAACCTTCGTTGGCGCCATCTCTTTGCAGCCATGGGTGATAGTGGTATGCCATGTCGTACTGAATGTGTCCCAGCTCATGGTGGACAGTCAGAAAGTCTTCCATGTTTATTTTAGTGCACATCTTTATTCTGTTGACAGAATAGACAGAATCATTATTGATATTACTTTTATTTTTTTTATATTCTCTGTATTATCTATTATTAACAGTACGGCCACATGTTCAGGTTTCCTGATGCCGTTTTGGAAGGAAAAACAGGAGTGAATCCTAAAAAAAGAGGAGAATTCATATCTGTCCTTTATACTTTCTCTCCTTTGATGATCTACTGCTGGTTTTGGCTTCCAAAACTGCATCAGGAAACCTGACTGTGCGTCCGAACCCTAACATAGTGATGACCTATTGAATAGGTCCTATTCCATAGCGTTATATCACAAAATCAGTTCTGGACCACAGCACTGCTCACAGACCATTCCCCTGTTAGTTCCAAAAGTGCAAATTCACTTGTCATGCATCTGCATGAGAGGAAAAAAAAAATAGTTTGCACCACAAAGTCCGAGCTGCTCAACATGTTTTTCTTTTTTTAAAAGTTTCCAATAACAAGTCTTAATGTTTGATACCTAAAATCATTCAATCCCAAATCCCAGGCTGTGGGGTGGCAGACCGCTTTCCTCCCATCAGTGGGTTCCACCAGCATAGAATTAGTCCAGAAGTTATTGTTCAGTGCATACAGGTTAACAGACATGAAAAATTTCTCAGCTTCTTTGAACATTCTCTCCACAGTCCATCCCTGTAATTCAGAAAACAGTATAAACACTATGATTTAAAAAAAAAATTGGGGGGGGGGGGGGATCATGAAGAGTTTGCCGCGTTATTGAGGTATTTCCATCTGGATATTTATGGCATAAAGAGAATATGCCACAAATGTCCGAAAGGTGCGAGTCCTACGCCGTATTTCAACAAATTGGTCCTTATTCTGCATCTGCTGGGAAGGGGGATTTGCCCACATGTTCAGCTCTCTCTATTCACTTTTATAGTTTAAAAAAATAGCTGAGTAAGGCCCCTTGCAGACGAGCGTGTGCGGATTAGGTCTGGATGCGTTGCGAATGCGCGATTTCGAAAACAAAGTAATTTAATTTTGTCTGCGATTGCGTTCAGTTGTTCAGTTTTTATCGCGCTGGTGCAATGCGATTTAATGCATTTTTCACGCGCGTGATAAAAAACTGAATGTTTACAAACATCTCTTAGTAACCATCAGTGAAAAATGCATTGCATCCGCACTTGCTTGCGGATGCGATGCGATTTTCACGCTGCCCCATTCACTTCTATAGAGCCAGCGTTGCATGAAAATCACATAACATAGAACATGCTGCGATTTTCACGCAATGCACAAGTGATGCGTGAAAACCAACACACATGTACACAGCCCCCTTGAAATGAATGGGCCCGGATTCCGTGCGGGAGCAATGCGTTCGCATCACTCATTGCATCCGTGCAGAATACTCACTCGTGTGAAAGGGGCCTAAGCATCCCATCTCTGGGACACCTATCAGACATTTATGGCATATCCTGTGGTTATTCCATACATTTTTCATGCCCTTTGTTTGGTTTTGCAACTCATCCACATTCAAGTGCATAAAAAATGCAAATAAACACACTGCATGAGCTTTGTGTGTTATTGTAAGATTAATGGAGGATTACAATTACTGGCTGCCGCCAGGGGCCTGGGGCTCCTGGGCGGGCCCAAGGTGGCCCAAAATGCCCATCAATATTCCTCTTGGTCTTAAGGCTTGGGCCCCAGATGTATTGTTCTGTGCGTCGCTTTTGAACAGTGTGGAAGGGTACATGAGCCAATGTCTCCCATCCCACCATTCACTCTCATAGCCCACAGGCCACTAGGCCTGGAGCCTAGGAGGCCATAGAGCAGTGGAAATGCAGGCAATCGTGTCGACATCATTACGACTGCCTGTACTTCATGGGGCATTATAAATACTAGAGGCATTTCTGGGGGAGCATATTATAACCACTGGGGGTCACTACTAGGAGCACTAAAGTGGTCATTCTAACTCATGGGGGCACTATAGGGGGCAGTGTTACTACTGGGGTGCTATAGGGGACATTATTACTGCTGTGGCCGCTATAGAAGGGCTTTATTACTAATGGAGGCACTGTGGGGAGCTTTATTACTACTGGGGACACTGTGGGTGCATTATTATTAGTGGGCACAACATGGAGGACAGTCCTACTAATGGGTGGCACTCTTGGAGAGTATTATCACTATTGGGTCATTGTAAGGCGCACTATTACTACACTGAACAAAAATATAAACGCAACACTTTCAGTTATGCCCCCATTTTGCATGATGTGAACTCAAAGATCTGAAACATTTTCTACATACACAAAAGACCCATTACTCTCAAATATTGTTCACAAATCTGTCTAAATCTGTGTTAGTGAGCACTTCTCCTTTGCCGAGATAATCCATCCCACCTCACAGGTGTGGTATATCAAGGTGCTGATTAGACAGCATGAATATTGCACATGTGTGCCTTAGACTGGGCACAATAAAGACCACTCTGAAATGTGCAGTCTGATCACACAGCACAATGCCACCGATATCGCAACGTTTGAGGAAGCGTGCAATTGGCATGCTGACTGCAGGAATGTCTGCCAGAGCTGTTGCCCGTGCAATGAATGTTCATTTCTCTACCATAAGCGTTTCATTTCTCTCCAGAGGCGTTTCAGATAATTTGGCAGTACATCCAACCGGCCTCACAACCGCAAACCACGTGTAACCACACCAGCCCAGGACCTCTACATCCAGCATTTCCACCTCCATGATCGTCTGAGACCAGCCACCATGACAGCTGCAGCAACAATCGGTTTGCATAACCAAAGAATTTCTGCACAAACTGTCAGAAACAGTCTCGGGGAAGCTTATCTGCATGCTCATCATCCTCATCGGGGTCTGGACCTGACTGCAGTTCGTCGTCATAACCGACTTGAGTGGGCAAATGCTCACATTTGATGGCATCTGGCACGTTGGAGAGGCGTTCTGTTCACGGATGAGTCCCGGTTTTCACTGTTCAGACAGCGTGTGTGGCGTCGAGTGGCCCATGGTGGCGGTGGGGTTATGGTATGGGCAGGCGTATGTTATGGACAACGAACACAGGTGCATTTTATTGATGGCATTTTGAATGCACAGAGATACCATGATGAGATCTTGAGGCCCATTGTTGTGCCATTCATCCACAACCATCACCTCATGTTGCAAGGATCTGTACACAATTCCTGGAAGCTGAAAACATCCCAGTTCTTGCATGGCCAGCATACTCACCGGACATGTCACCCATTGAGCATGTTTGGGATGCTCTGGATCGGTGTATACGACAGCGTGTCCCAGTTCCTGCCAATATTCTGCAACTTCGCACAGCTATTGAAGAGGAGTGGACCAACTTTCCACAGGCCACAATCAGCAACCTGATCAACTCTATGCGACCGAGATGTGTTGCACTGCGTGAGGCAAATGGGGGCCACACCAGATACTGACTGGTTTTCTGACCCCCCCCCAGTAAGGTAAAACCGTGCACATTTCAGAGTGGCCTTTTATTGTGGGCAACCTGTGCAATATTCATGCTGTCTAATCAGCACCTTGATTTGCCACACCTGTGAGGTGGGATGGATTATCTCAGCAAAGGAGAAGTGCTCAGTAACACAGATTTAGACAGATTTGTGAACAATATTTGAGAGTAATGGGTCTTTTGTGTATGTAGAAAATGTTTCAGATCTTTGAGTTCAGCTCATGCAAAATGGAAGCAAAACCGAAAGTGTT
>NC_053391.1:90811247-90862197 GCF_905171765.1 Bufo bufo
GATAATAATTGGCAAAGCCCAAAAAGCGCTGCAGGGAACGAAGACCACTGGGCTGGGGCCACTGTAAGACAGCCGAAACCTTCTCAGGATCCATGGAGAACCCCTCAGCGGAAATGATGTAACCTAAGAAGGTTACCTGGGATCGGCGAAATTCGCATTTCTCAAGCTTACCGAACAGCTTGTTCTCTCGTAACCGTTGCAACACTCGTCTGACATCCAGAATGTGGGCCTCCATGGATTCAGAATATACCAAGATGTCATCCAAATAGACCACCACACACTGCTGCAACAGGTCACGGAAAACATCGTTGATGAATTCCTGAAAGACTGCGGGCGCATTGCACAACCCAAAGGGCATAACCAAGGATTCATAATGACCGGTCCTGGTGTTAAACGCGGTCTTCCACTCATCGCCCGCCTTGATCCTTACCAGGTTATATGCCGCCCTCAGGTCAAGTTTGGTAAAGACCGTGGCCCCTTTAAGGCGATCGAACAGCTCGGAAATCAAGGGTATCGGGTAAGCGTTCTTGATCGTGATGCGATTGAGACCCCTGTAATCGATGCAAGGCCTCAACTCACCGCCCTTCTTTTTCACAAAGAAAAATCCAGCCCCTGCCGGGGACGAGGATTTGCGAATGTGTCCGCGTGAAAGCGCCTCCCTCACGTACTCCTCCATGGCCTCATTCTCCGCTACCGACAGTGGATAGACTTTGCCACGAGGAGGAACGGCACCAGGTTGTAACTCTATGGCACAATCGTATGGGCGGTGCGGAGGTAGGGCAACCGCGCGCACCTTATCGAATACATCCCGGTACTCCTCGTATTCAGGAGGCAACAGAGAGTCCGAGGAAGTACACAGCAACTTGACAGACCCATGGATGCAACTAGCCCCACACTGCGGTGACCACGAGAGGATCTCGGCCGATCTCCAATCGAAAGTCGGATTATGCTTCTGGAGCCAGGGGTAGCCCAAGACCACCGAGTAGTGTGGAGACGAAATAACCTGGAGGCAGACCGACTCTCTGTGAACGGCACCAATGGCTATCCCCACTGGAAGGGTCTCATGAGTCACGTGTGACGACAGAAGGGGTCTGCCGTCTATCGCCTCAAGAGCCAGTGGGGAACCTCGAGCCTGCAGAGGAATGGAATTGGCGGCAGCGAACACACTATCAATGAACAAACCACCAGCACCAGAGTCCACCAACGCCTGGGTCGTCACCGAGCCCCCGACCCAGGAGAGGACAACAGTGATCAGTGGTTTGTCAACACGGGAAACCGGGGACGAGGAGACTCCACCCAAGATCTGCCCCCGACAGGATCTCAGGTGCGAGCGTTTCCCGGACGGTTCGGACATGCCAACCGAAAATGCCCACCGAGACCACAGTACATGCATCGACCCTCGCGTCTCCGGAGTACCCTCTCCCCCTCGGACAGGCGAGCAAACCCCAGCTGCATGGGTTCACCCCCAGACAAGTCATCCCCAGGAGGCGTGGGAGGAGAGGGAGGCACGGGTGGGACAGCAAACGTAGGCGCCAATCTGTTAGAAGACCTCCGCAGGCTCTCCTTAAAGGAAGGTCTCTCCCTGAGTCTGGTGTCAATCAAAATCAGGAAAGAAATAAGAGACTCGAGCTCCACTGGTAGGTCCTTAGCTGCAACCTCATCCTTCAAGGCATCCGAGAGACCATGAGAGAAAGCAGCGACCAGAGCCTCATTATTCCAGCCCACCTCTGCTGCCAGGGTACGAAACTCAATGGCGTATTCAGCTACGGATCGTGAACCCTGTCTGATGGACATAAGGAGCTTCGCAGCAGAGGCAGCACGAGCCGGCACATCGAATACCTTCCGAAGAGAAGCAACAAAACCGGAAAACTCGGCAACCACCGGATTGTTCTCCCATAAAGGGCTGGCCCAGGCCAAGGCCTTGTCCGAGAGCAGCGAGATCAAGAAGCCCACCTTTGATCTCTCAGTAGGAAAGGCATGTGGCAGCAACTCGAAATAAATGCCCACCTGGTTAAGGAAACCTCGGCACTGAGTTGGCTCTCCCCCAAAGCGCTGTGGAAGAGGGGCAGAACCGGTCATACCCCGAAACACCGCAGGCGCAACCACAGGTGTCGGGGTAGACTCTGGCGCAACAACCGGAGCGGCAGTAGGAGCGACAACCGACCCATCGGCAACGGGAGCGAAATGAGCCGTGCGTTCAAGCAGGGTTTGCAACGCCACAGCGAACCGACCCAACAGGTGATCCTGCTGATCAAGTCTGGCAACCAGCATGGGTAGCGAGGATGGCCCTGTACCTTCAGAACTCATGGCTTGGTCCTAATGTCACGGAACCATGAACCAGACGTACAACAAGAGATAAGTGAAAATAAGAAGGCTTTATTGAAAATAAAGCTGTAAAGCAAAAGTCCAAACGAATGGTGAAACCGAAGCAGAGTCTTTGAGAGGCCAGAGATCAGGAACCAGCAGGGTAGTCAGGCGAAGCCAGGATCAGGAACCAGCAGGGTAGTCAGACGAAGCCAGGATCAGGAACCAGCAGGGTAGTCAGACGAAGCCAGGATCAGGAACCAGAAGCAGCAGCAGTCTTAGAAGCATGTGAACACAGGAGGACCAAGCAAGGAACTGAAGCCACAGACCTCCTATATATATGAGCTAGGCATCCAGCTCCTCCCAGTGGGAAGGAGGAGCCGCAGGGTGGAAGGCTACAAGAAACCCAGAAACCAAGATGGCCGCCAGCACATGTCAAACGAAGGAGAACAGCAAGAAGGTAAGACCATGACAGTTATATTATAGGTGCGTCTTTGATTTGGTGATTTGTATATTTCCGCACATATTGTAGTTCTTTTTTATTGCTATATTTGGTGGTTCTAATGTTCCATAGCTGTTAAAGTGCATATATTCTATACATTAAGAGGGGATCTGCTTACACTAAGGGCCCTTGTACATGGGCCGAGGATGGCGGCAATTATCAGGTTTGAGCATTCGTACAAATGCTGATCACCCAAATAAAGCAAAAATGTTTTCTGGTGATTGCATCTGTCACATGGTACCAAAAATCCTCTTTTGTCAGCAGCACATTGCCCTGTGTAAAGAGAGCTACCACCGGGAAATCAACTCTATGTGGAGTGGCGAGACACTCATAAACTATGACTACATAATTAACTGCTTATAATATTGATTCTGATGGGCTCTAAGTTCGTTTGTAAGCCGTGTACCAGGGTGAGCTCCCCAGGATACAGCGAAGTCACGAACGAGGAAAACAACCCCAACACCAGCTTTTGCCAAAACAGAATTTTACTTAAATGTGGTAATGAGCACGACCACACATGCTGAGAACATACAATAAATGTACATACACCCAGCCAGAAGGCTGAGACCCTTGTGCTGCACAGCACGGCGCCCTACGATGGATGAAGGAGGAAAGTGCAGTAATTTACCTCCTGGCGGGCACAACTGAACTGCCACACCTTACCTGTTATTACCCTAAAAACAAGAACTGTATGGGTGTATGGTATGGGCTAGCCTGCGGTGCAGCACAACAGCTTACAATCTTACCAAGCTTTCAGTATTCCCCCTTCCATAACTGGTCCTGTAGCATGTGCCTGAGTATTCCTCCTGAGCAAAAACGCCAGCCTGGCTTGAGTTTGTGAGAATTTTATCAGCTCTCCAATGTGAAATGTCACTTTAAGTTATGGAGTCCTTGAAATGAACAGTAGTAACACTTGTGGCCTGACACAAACAGAAACCCTAACTAACTACAGGCCTGGTCTCAGTCTCTAGGCGCCAACACTGTAATGAGGTGCATGCACGATCTTACCGACCCGGGTCTGCTTTACATCCTCTGGTGACTCTGAACAGAACAAATGTCTCTCTAACAAGCGTGCGGTACTGCAGTGTATGTTGCTTTGTTCCTCTGCTCTCATCAGCGTTCCTGGCAGCAAGGGATGCTCTCACACCTGGATGCCGTCAGATTCACTGCTCACACAGTTCCTTTGTTTCACCTCCCTCTAAGATGGCTGCTCTCTCCTTTCCAGGCTCTGTGTAAAACCCCACCTCTCTCATGAATATGGAGATATATGTGCAGTCTGTAGTTGTGTTTAGGAAACAGCGACATCTTGTGGCCGAACAGCAGAATGTCAGTCCAGAACATTTAATTTAATCCACACAGTGTTCAAACAATGAGAGCTGTTTCCCCATCTCACACGATTATATAACCAATATCAGTGCCCTTACTGATGCCAACTTGTACAGTCTGACCAAGGATGGTGTTGGGTTTAATTATTATGTGCTTGATACCTCTTGAAATGATTTGTCCATGGTTTTTATCAAGCCATCCAAGTGAATTCATGGTTATCTTTTACCATTGTCTCTTAGTTTTCACTCCAATAACCTACATGGTCATTATAGTGTAGAAAAGAATAATGATAATAAGTTTCCAGCATGACTAGGGTGGGGTCAGACCGCACACATGAGTACCAGAAGTCCTAGACCCAATAATGGACCCCATAGGTCCAGCAGAGCACAGACTCAATTGGGGCTGACATTGGAGCCTCAGCAACATGTGATCCAACTTTTTTGGAGGGAAATCTAATGTCTAATTGTAAAGAGCAGTGGGTGTGGACCCAGTGGCGTCGCCAGGGGGGGCTAGAGGGGGCCACGGCCCCCCCTACATCACGCTGTGCCCCCCCACCTAAAATGCCCCCCCAAGTGAGCCGCCGCAGGGAGGCGTGTCCCTTCCACTTTCTCTGATAGGCTGCAGGCACTAGGCCGGCAGCCTATCAGAGGCCGGCGCAGGCGGACCGATGACGTCATTGCGCCGCCTGAGCCATACAGCGCGGGACACAGGCCGGAAGAGGCCTGCATCGCATCGCTGACATGGAGGTAAGTATAACAGTTTTTTGGGTTTTTTTAGCAATATTTTTACAGGCACAATAAGGGGGGCTCTTGTTACTGGCACATTGGGGGGCTTATTACTGGCACATTGGGGGGCTTATTACTGGCACATTGGGGGGGCTTATTACTGGCACATTTAGGGGGCTTATTACTGGCACATTGGGGGGCTTATTACTGGCACATTGGGGGGCTTATTACTGGCACATGATGGGGGGCTTATTACTGGCACATGATGGGGGGCTTATTACAATACTGGCACATGATGGGGGGCTCTTGTTACTGGAACATTTGGGGGGGCTCTTATTACTGGCACGTGATGGGGGCTGGGCTCTTGTTACTGGCACGTGATGGGGGCTCTTGTTACTGGCACGTGATGGGGGGCTGGGCTCTTATTACTGGCACGTGATGGGGGCTGGGCTCTTGTTACTGGCACGTGATGGGGGCTCTTGTTACTGGCACGTGATGGGGGCACTTCTTACTGGCACTTGATGGGGGGCACTTATTACTGGCACTTGATGGGGGGCACTTATTACTGGCACGTGATGGGGCACTTATTACTGGCACGTGATGGGGGGCACTTATTACTGGCACGTGATGGGGGGCTGGGCTCTTATTACTGGCATGAGATGGGGGGCTGGGCTCTTATTACTGGCACGTGATGGGGGCTGGGCTCTTATTACTGGCACGTGATGGGGCACTTATTACTGGCACGTGATGGGGCACTTCTTACTGGCACTTGATGGGGGGCACTTATTACTGGCACGTGATGGGGGCACTTATTACTGGCATGTGATGGGGGGCACTTATTACTGGCATGTGATGGGGGCACTTATTACTGGCACGTGATGGGGGGCTGGGCTCTTATTACTGGCACGTGATGGGGGGGCTGGGCTCTTATTACTGGCACGTGATGGGGGGGCTGGGCTCTTATTACTGGCACGTGATGGGGGGCTCTTATTACTGGTAGTGATGAGCGGCAGGGGTCATATTCTAATTCGCGATATTTTGCAAATATTTTGTAGAATATTCGTAGAATATTCGCAAATTCGAATATTCGTTATATTCTACGATTTTTTTTACTCGAAAAATCGGCAAGGTAATCGTGTAATATGCGAATTTTCGTCATGCGAATTTTAGTAATGCAAATTATTATTGCGATTTTTTTCAACTTACAACTATTAGACTAAGAAGATTATAGCACTATATTAGCTAAACTGCTCTATATTCGTTTTTTTCGAATATTTGCTATATGGCTATAACTTCGTTTTTTCGAATATTCATAATATTCTAAAACAAGAATATATAGCAATATAGTGAATATTCGGAAAAAAACGAATTTAGAGCAATTTAGCTAATATAGTGCTATAATCTTTTTTTTTATAGTTGTAATTTTTTTCCAATCTGAACTTCAGATGAGAAAAAAATTACAGCTATTAGACAAAGAAGATTATAGCACTATATTAGCTAAATTGCTCTAAATTAGTTTTTTTTTCGAATATTCACTATATTGCTATATATTCTTGTTTTAGAATATTACGAATATAGCAATATAGCAAATATCCAAAAAAAAAAAAACGAATATAGAGCAATTTAGCTAATATAGTGCTATAATTTTCTTTGTCTAATAGTTGTAAGTTGAAAAAAATCGCAATAAAAATTAGAAAATTTGCAAACAACACTACTCCTAATGTCAAATATACTGCAGCCTTCTCATTGGCCCACAAGCTAGAAGCAGGGAGGGATCATGTGTACTGATTAAAAAAAAAATTGAATATTCAAAATTACGAATATATATCACTATATTCGAAATATTCACGAATTTTCGAAGTACCTATACACTGCGTGCAGAATTATTAGGCAAATGAGTATTTTGACCACATCATCCTCTTTATGCATGTTGTCTTACTCCAAGCTGTATAGGCTCGAAAGCCTACTACCAATTAAGCATATTAGGTGATGTGCATCTCTGTAATGAGAAGGGGTGTGGTCTAATGACATCAACACCCTATATTAGGTGTGCATAATTATTAGGCAACTTCCTTTCCTTTGGCAAAATGGGTCAAAAGAAGGACTTGACAGGCTCAGAAAAGTCAAAAATAGTGAGATATCTTGCAGAGGGATGCAGCACTCTTAAAATTGCAAAGCTTCTGAAGCGTGATCATCGAACAATCAAGCGTTTCATTCAAAATAGTCAACAGGGTCGCAAGAAGCGTGTGGAAAAACCAAGGCGCAAAATAACTGCCCATGAACTGAGAAAAGTCAAGCGTGCAGCTGCCAAGATGCCACTTGCCACCAGTTTGGCCATATTTCAGAGCTGCAACATCACTGGAGTGCCCAAAAGCACAAGGTGTGCAATACTCAGAGACATGGCCAAGGTAAGAAAGGCTGAAAGACGACCACCACTGAACAAGACACACAAGCTGAAATGTCAAGACTGGGCCAAGAAATATCTCAAGACTGATTTTTCTAAGGTTTTATGGACTGATGAAATGAGAGTGAGTCTTGATGGGCCAGATGGATGGGCCCGTGGCTGGATTGGTAAAGGGCAGAGAGCTCCAGTCCGACTCAGACGCCAGCAAGGTGGAGGTGGAGTACTGGTTTGGGCTGGTATCATCAAAGATGAGCTTGTGGGGCCTTTTCGGGTTGAGGATGGAGTCAAGCTCAACTCCCAGTCCTACTGCCAGTTTCTGGAAGACACCTTCTTCAAGCAGTGATACAGGAAGAAGTCTGCATCCTTCAAGAAAAACATGATTTTCATGCAGGACAATGCTCCATCACACGCGTCCAAGTACTCCACAGCGTGGCTGGCAAGAAAGGGTATAAAAGAAGAAAATCTAATGACATGGCCTCCTTGTTCACCTGATCTGAACCCCATTGAGAACCTGTGGTCCATCATCAAATGTGAGATTTACAAGGAGGGAAAACAGTACACCTCTCTGAACAGTGTCTGGGAGGCTGTGGTTGCTGCTGCACGCAATGTTGATGGTGAACAGATCAAAACACTGACAGAATCCATGGATGGCAGGCTTTTGAGTGTCCTTGCAAAGAAAGGTGGCTATATTGGTCACTGATTTGTTTTTGAATGTCAGAAATGTATATTTGTGAATGTTGAGATGTTATATTGGTTTCACTGGTAAAAATAAATAATTGAAATGGGTATATATTTGTTTTTTGTTAAGTTGCCTAATAATTATGCACAGTAATAGTCACCTGCACACACAGATATCCCCCTAAAATAGCTAAAACTAAAAACAAACTAAAAACTACTTCCAAAAATATTCAGCTTTGATATTAATGAGTTTTTTGGGTTCATTGAGAACATGGTTGTTGTTCAATAATAAAATTAATCCTCAAAAATACAACTTGCCTAATAATTTTGCACTCCCTGTATTCGCGATAAAAATTTGAATATTCGTGATCAACACTAGTTACTGGCACGTGATGGGGGGCTCTTGTTACTAGCACGTGATGGGGGGCACTTATTACTGGCACTTGATGGGGGGCACTTATTACTGGCACGTGATGGGGGCTGGGCTCTTATTACTGGCACGTGATGGGGGCTCTTGTTACTGGCACGTGATGGGGGCTCTTGTTACTGGCATGTGATGGGGGCACTTATTACTGGCACTTGATGGGGGGCACTTATTACTGGCACGTTATTGGTGGGCACTATAGGGGCATCTACTGAGGCCACAAAGAAGGGGTATTTTATATGGGGGGCTCTGTACAGTAGCGTTTTTTTTACTGGGACACATGGTGGGTACTATGGGGAAGGGGGAGAGGAGTACTATGGAGTCATCTACGGGGGGCACTAAGAAGGGGGATTTTATACTTGCAAATTATGGGGAACACTGAGGGCATCTACTGGGGCACGATATATGGGGCATTTTATACTGGTACATTATGGGGGGCACTAGGAGGAAGGGGGGAGAAGAGCACTATGGGGGCATTTACTGGGGGCCCTATATAGGGGTATTTTATACTGGCACATTATGGGGGCACTATGGGGACATTAGCTCAACTGGGGGCATTACAAGGGGGTATTTTTTGCATTGTCACATTATAAGGAGAATTATTTCTACTGGGGGGGCATTATGGTGGGCTTTATTACTCCCCCATGGTATGACCCCTAGTAGCAGCACCAGCCTCCCGCTGCTCTGCTATCCCTCTGCCCCTTCTCCAAATCCTTATTATGAAATCTTTCTCATTAGGATAAAACACAACATCAGCTCCGTTGAGCCCCCGGCCAAAGTGGTGAAGTGGTGTCCGAGATCCCCAAGGGCCAAGCCAAGTAATTGTACGTTTTCATGTGAAATATGTTTGTTATACACATATAGCCTACACTGTGCCACACAATATACAGTATACTGCTACACGGTGCCCCACAATATACAGTATACCGCTACAATGTGCCCCACAATGTACAGTATACCTCTACACTGTGCCCCACAATGTACAGTATACCTCTACACTGTGCCCCACAATGTACAGTATACCGCTACACTGTGCCACACAATGTACAGTATACCGCTACACTGTGCCACACAATGTACAGTATACCTCTACACTGTGCCACACAATATACAGTATACCGCTACACTGTGTAGTCTGTTCTATAAGCACCCTTGTTCTGTGGCGGCGGACAGAAAATAATCTGGAAGTGCCCCTCCGAGACCAGGCTCTGGATCCGCCACAGTTTAGAAATGTCAAATGTACACTCCTGTGAGAGGCGGGGAGGGAGATCTGTGGATGACACTGTTATGGAGGGAGAAATGGGGATGACACTGTCATGGGGTGGATCTGTGGATGACACATATAGCATAAGATGCTATATACAGTATGTGGCATCCACAGATCCCCCCCATAGCAGTGTCATCCACAGATCCCCCTCCTTATAACAGTGTCATCCACAGGCAGCTAGTACATGTTGAAATCTGAGTTTTTTGTTTTTTTTTAAACCACAGACAGCAGGACTTTTCTTCCCTGTTGTGGTATTGGGTAAAGTATCGCAGCATTTCTAAGCGTACTTGTGTAAATGTATTGTTGTTATAGCTGCCCCCCTACTTTTGTCCTGGCCCCCAGTGTGCCCCCCCAAAATTTGAAAGCTAGAGACGCCACTGTGTGGACCCACTGGACCAACTAACCGATTTGACTTTGGGGGAGTTGAGTCCTAAGGGGATTATCCTGGCGATCTCCTGGCAGTGAAGGAACAGGCAATGCTCATAGTCAAAAAACTAAGGTCAGGCTAGGCAGTAATGGTTCAATATGGTAGTCAAACTATAGAGTCGATGAACAGGCAGAGGTGCCATACATGAGCATACAAACAGATAAGCACATCTTCACTGGAACACTAGTAAGCTAGGAACCTAAACTCAGGCAAAGGGGTGGAACAAACAGCCCAGAATTAATAGAAGGGTTGATTAGCACCTTAGGGAAGGTTAACCATTGCAGGATTAGAGACGTATTACTGAATATTAGCCCCAATACACACAGAGTGAGTGGAGCAACACCCGCACCTGACCAGGATACCTGGGCAGTAGTGGACATGGGTCGCCAGCGTAACACTAAGGCTTCGTCCACATTTCCATGTCAGTGTCATGTCCGCGAAAAAAAGCGTACGTGCTTCATCGCTGAAGATGTCCGTGTGTCCATTTTTGCCATCTATGTGTCATCCGTAATTCACAGACGTTGCTCAGCTGAAAATTAATTTCCAAGGAATATCATATCAGTCTCCAGTCAAAAACTGACACAACACGGATGCCACCCGTATTGTGTCCTTGATTTTCAAAGACCCATAGACTTTAGTGGGTGTGCTTGGTCCACATCATGGATCAAAGTAGTGCATGTCTCCGTGATTTTTTTTACTGACCTATGGTCATTAAAAAAAATACTGAAATGTGAACAGGCACATTTAAATCAATGAGTACGTGTGCTATGGACGAGGCCTAATGGTATGGTGTTCACTAATGTCACTGGTGAAAAGTCCGATGGTTAGGTCTCCCCAGAGGGTTAGGGTAGAATCTGCTTATATGGTTGTGTTGCGGCAGCAGGATTATTGTGGGTACAGTGTGAACTGTAAGTTGGTTTAGATCATATTCCCCTATCATTAGGAATCTTGGTCCCAAATTTCTCAACCATAATGAAGCAGCTATTAATAGAACAGTACATTTTGGCTACACGTTACAGATGATTTATGGAATACTAAGCTTAGTCTCTACATACAATATAGCATAGTAATATAGTATTGGTATTATTTCTTGCTATTCAGTTTAGCGGCCTCGTTTTTTCAAATCAATGTATTCTTCCTAAAGTTTTCTCATCTTTTTTTTTCCAGCTTCTGGTCTCCATCCTTCCCAAACCCAGAGCCTCTCGTGATAATCCATGCTTCCTGATATGATACTATCCACATCCTTCCCCCTGGGCCTAGAGCAGTCACACTGCCTACAACTGCTATCAGCCATGGGTATTTAGAGGACGTCAGGACCCTGGAGTTTATAACTGTGTCAATTCATTTATCAATAAATAGTGACATGAAGGCCCGGTGTATAGTACTGCTGCCTTACAGCACTAGAGCTATGGATTTGGAAGTAACATTTTCATAGCGCTTGCAGGTTTTTCCTTACTCCAACTGATTTACTAATAGAATGACTGGTTGGTCACTAAATATTAGAGAAAAAAAACAAAAAAGACATGGTGGAATAACGATAAACAGCACTCAATCTGCATTTATTTAATATTAAAAATAATAATTTTATTATATATAAATATTTAAAATGCCAATATTTATCAAAGAGCGTTAATCTCACAGTTCAATCGTGCTCCAACAATGCCGATGCATAGACAGCCAGCAATAAATAAATTGTATTATAAAAGTAGGAAAATAAGGTTAATATCAAAATAGAATAAACACACCAGCATGACAAGAAATATGTAGCTGATAATAATAACTGGCCGCCAATGTTTTGCGAATAGATGCCCCTTTATTCAGGAGAGAGGCTATCTGTAGTGTTCTTCAACACAAATTAATACATTCAATGCACAGATGTATGTGGCCCTTTTTCTTTTATCACATATCTGTACAACTGTTCAAAAAACCTTGAAAAAAAAAATTGGATTATACTGTAATATGAGGAGCCTTTTGTATCTACTGAAAATCTCTGATCTTTATTGCCATCTGCTGGCAGCCTTGGAAGAACAGTAATAATTCATGATATGAGAAACATTAAAGGGTTATCCTCCAACCCCTATAATGTCCCCCCTAATGCCCAGGCCCCTCAAGTAGGTTAAACTTCTGATGCCCGCACGGCCGCCGTTGCCTCTCCCGTGATGCTCTGCACGGCCTGCTATTGGCTGTTATCCAGTCATCCACCAATGCCCCGGCCGCTGCCACCCCCTCTTCCCCCACCAGTCGCCGGATCTTTTGACCTGGACCGGGAGTTGTAGCGTTGGCAGTGCGGGCATCAGGAGCTAAGCAGGTGCCAGGGAGCGGGGTAAATATAACCTACTTGAGGGGCCAGGGCCTTAGGGGGGACATTATAGGGGTATGATAAACCCTTTTCTGATGTAGACTTTTCTTATCTTCTCCAGGCGAATAACTACCATAGCGGCAGACCATGTGACTGCTATGGGGACCAGGACAAGAGGGGGCCCAGTCTTAGTTGGGATTATCTCTTCTACTGGAGGTAAAAACTTGGTCAGGACTCTACCTTCTAAAGGACCAACTATTAGCAAATGAGGCAGTGGAAAAATGACCCAAGGATCATTGAAAAGGGTTTAGGTAGAAACCCTCCTGTCCTGTGTGGGGGGCCTGGTTTGATCCTTGCTATGGGGCCCTTACTTCTCTATGTAAGCTACTTATCTTCTCCATTCAGACAAGACCGCTAGGATGATTTTATTTCAGCCTTCCCTACAGGGCCGTCTTTACCGCGGGGCAAAAGGGGCAGCTGCCCCGGGCCCAGTTGCTCCTGGGGGGCCCAAGCAGCACTCGGTGACCAACAAGACTTTTCAGCCTTAGCTGCCGAATATTGCGGCAGGGCATGCGAGCTGCCCAGGAGCGCAACCAAAAGTCACGTGACTGTCAGAGCTTCCGGTGTGCAGAGCAACGGCTCTCAGCTAGAAGAGAAGGAAGATGGCGTCAGCGGCTGCCAAGCAGATAGCAGCGGTGCAGGTGCCTCATCCCTTGTACATATAGATATATATACTGTATGGAGACCAACCCCGCCGCCCGCTCATTTTCCGGGGCTCCGCCCTCTAAACAGTTTGTGTGTCAGGCACATGTCTGATGTCTCACCCTGCAGCTTTATAATCTCCTGTGTCATACAATAGAACGAACTGTAATCTGTAACGTCATATAGAGGGATGACGTCAGTGCTGTAATATGCCTCTTATATGTGGAGAGTGGTGATGTCACTGATGTAATATATCACCTATATGTGGACAGCGGTAATGTCGCTGATTTAATATATTACTTATAAGTGATATATTACATCAGTGACATCACCACTCTCCACATATGAGTAATATATTACATCAGTGACATTACCACTCTCCACATATAAGTAATATATTACATCAGTGACATCACCGCTGTCCACATAAGTAATATATTACATCAGTGACAGCACTGCTGTCCACATATACCGGTAAGTAATATATTACATCAGTGACATCACCACTCTCCACATATATGTGGAGAGCGGTGATGTCACTGATGTAATATATCTCCTATATGTGGAGAGCGGTGATGTCACTGATGTAATATATCACTTATATGTGGAGAGCGGTGATGTCACTGATGTAATATATCGCCTATATGTGGAGAGCGGTGATGTCACTGATGTAATATATCACTTATATGTGGAGAGCGGTGATGTCACTGATGTCAAATATCACTTATATGTGAAGAGCGGTGATGTCACTGATGTAATATATCACTTATATGTGGAGAGAGCGGTGATGTCACTGATATAAAATATCACTTATATGTGAAGAGCGGTGATGTCACTGATGTAATATATCATTATATGTGGAGAGCAGTGATGTCACTGATGTACTATATCATTATATGTGGAGAGTAGTGATGTCACTGATGTACTATATCATTATATGTGGAGAGTGGTCATGTCCCTGATGCAATACAGCGCTCCAGATGGCAACCAAAATGGTCGCCAATGCGCCTTAAAATTTGCAGATGGCGACAAGACTAGTCATAGGCTACAGGCCTGAAGTCTATTTGGTAGTGAAATCCCAGTGCCAGGACGCGGTGAGGTGTGCGCGTCTGCGTTGCACCATCCCTCGCCGTACCAGCAGCTAGTGAGCGCCAGTGAAAGGACACAGGTGAGTATAAGATTTTCGCTTTTTTGTAGGGTGTGGGAAGGCGGGATCCAGGGGGCCCAAGTAAATTCTTGCCCAGGGTCCAATCAATATTAAAGACGGCCCTGCTTCCCTGGACTTTGCAGAGTTTGACAAGAAGACATCTTTGTTCTCTATTTTTCCATCATCCTCCCACCTTCTCAACACCTCAATACTGTGCCCGCTGTACTCCCCAATACTATACTGTAGAAACAGTCCTAAAAATACTAGTAACACACAGACAGTGCCCGCTTTTAAAAAAATTGCCACACAGTGCCCTAAAAAATAACTGTGTCCAGCAAATAGTGTCCCTGACACTAATGGAGTAATTATAATGTCCTCCAAAAATAAGTGTTCTAAACTGATGCTGTGCTAGGGTGCCCCCCACAGTAATAATGCTCCCTAAGGTCCCACCAATAAAAATATCTCCCAAAGTGCACTTAGTGTTAACAGTGCCCCAATAGTAGTAATCATGTTCCCCGTAGTCCCCCAGTAGTAATAATTCTCTTTATAATGTGTGCATGTAGAAAAATGCCCCCTTATAATGTGCACCAGTGTAGAAAAAATATGACCTATAATGTTTGTCAGTACAAAAAATACCTGCTTACCTTTCAAATCAGACCCCCATATTACACAGCAGATCAGACCCCATATCAGACTTCAGGTTAGACCCCCATATCAGATCTCAGATCAGAGCCCCATATCAGATCAGACCCCAATGTCAGATCCTCAAATCAGACTCTCATATCAGATCCTCAGACCACCATATCAAATCCTGAGAACCCCATATCATAACTCAGATCAGACCTCCTTTAGACCTCCTTGTCAGACTCCCATATCAGATCCTCAGATCTGACCCCCATATCAGACCTCAGATCAGATCCTCATATCAGATCCTCAGACCCCCATATCAGATCCTCAGACCCCTATATCAGATCCACAGACCCCCATATCAAACTTCAGATTGGACCCCCATATCAGGCCCTCAGATCAGACCCCCATATCAGATGTCAGATCAGACCCCCATATCAGATCCTCAGACCCCCATATCAGACCTCAGATGAGACCTCCATATCAGATCCTCAGGCCCCCTTTATCAGACTCAGTTCAGACCCAAAGCAGGGTTGGACACAGACAGCAGAGGGCCCCTGTGCAAAGAATGTGTCCGGGCCCGAACACCACCCATGCCGAATTCTCAACCTAATCTATTCCTTCTTAACATTACATACAGCAATACAAAACCTATAATTTGTGCCAGTATAAAATACTCATATATAATGTCCCCAGAAGATGCCCCCATAGTGCTCCTCCCCCTTCCACATAGTGACCCCCATAATGTGTCAGTATAAAATGCCCCTATAGACTGCCCCATAGTGTCACCAAAATGGATGCCAGTATTAACCCCTTAAGGACTCAGCCCTATTTCACCTTAAGGACTTGGCCATTTTTTGCAAATCTGACCAGTGTCACTTTAAGTGCTGATAACTTTAAAACGCTTTGACTTATCCAGGCCGTTCTGAGATCGTTTTTTCGTCACATATTGTACTTCATGACACTGCTAAAATTGGGTCAAAAAGTAAATTTTTTTGCATAAAAAAATACCATATTTACCAAAAATTTAGAAAAATTTGCAAATTTCAAAATTTCAGTTTCTCTACTTCTGTAATACATAGTAATACCCCCAAAAATTGTGATGACTTTACATTCCCCATATGTCTACTTCATGTTTGTAGCATTTTGGGAATGATATTTTATTTTTTGGGGATGTTACAAGGCTTAGAAGTTTAGAAGCAAATCTTGAAATTTTTCAGAAATTTACAAAAACCCAATTTTTAGGGACCACTACAGGTCTGAAGTCACTTTGCAAGGCTTACATAATAAAAACCGCCAAAAATGACCCTATTCTATAAACTACACCCCTCAAGGTATTCAAAACTGATTTTACAAACTTCGTTAACCCTTTAGGTGTTGCACAAGAGTTATTGGCAAATGGGGATGAAATTTGAGAATTTCATTTTTTTGGCAAATTTTCCATTTTAACCCATTTTTTACACTAACAAAGCAAGGGTTAACAGCCAAACAAGACTGTATCTTTATTGCCCTGACTCTGCCGTTTGCAGAAACACCCCATATGTGGCCGTAAACTACTGTACGGGCACACAGTAGGGCGTAGAGTGAAAGGTGCGCCGTATGGTTTTTGGAAGCCAGATTTTGCTGGAATGGTTTTTTGACACCATGTCCCATTTGAAGCCCCCCTGATGCACCCCTAGAGTAGAAACTCCATAAAGTGACCCCATCTAAGAAACTACACCCCTCAAGGTATTCAAAACTTATTTTACAAACTTTGTTAACCCTTTAGGTGTTGCACAAGATTTAATGGAAAATAGAGATACAATTTCAAAATTTCACTTTTTTGGCAGATTTTCCATTTTAATATTTTTTTTCCAGTTACAAAGCAAGGGTTAACAGCTAAACAAAACTCATTATTTATTGCCCTGATTCTGTAGTTAACATAAACACCCCATATGTGATCGTAAAATGCTGTACGGTCACACTGCAGGGCGCAGAAGGAAAGGAATGCCATACGGTTTTTGGAAGGCAGGTTTTGATGGACTGGTTTTTTTGACACCATGTCCCATTTGAAGCCCCCCTGATGCACCCCTAGAGTAGAAACTCCAGAAAAGTGACCCCATTTTAGAAACTACGGGATAGGGTGGCAGTTTTGTTGGTACTAGTTTAGGGTACATATGATTTTTGGTTGCTCTATATTACACTTTTTGTGCGGCAAGGTAACAAGAAATAGCTTTTTTGGCACCGTTTTTTTTTTTGTTATTTACAACATTCATCTGACAGGTTAGATCAGGTGTTAATTTCATAGAGCAGGTTGTCATGGACACGGCGATACCTAATATGTATACAATTCTTTTAATTTATGTAAGTTTTACCCAATGATTTCATTTTTAAAACAAAAAAAAAGTTTTAGTGTCTTTATAATCTAAGAGCCATAGTTTTTTCAGTTTTTGGGCGATTATCTTAAGTAGGGTCTCATTTTTTACGGGATGAGATGACGGTTTGATTGTTACAATTTTGGCTTACATGCGACTTTTTTGATCACTTTTATTACCTTTTTTTGGGAAGTAAGGTGGGCAAAATTTCAATTTCATCATAGTTTTTTATTTTTTATTTTTATGGCGTTCACCGTTCGGGTAAAGTAACATAACTGTTTTATAGATCAGGTCGTTACGGCCGCGGCGATACCAAACATTTGTAGGGAATTTTTTGATTTTTACTTTTTTTTTCACTTTTTTTTACTTTTTTTTTTACCCAGACCCACTTGGTTCTTGAAGATCCAGTGGGTCTGTTGTCTGTGTAATACAGTACAGTACTCTATATAGGGTACTGCACTGTATTTTACTTACACTGAACAGATCTATGCCTTCAGCACAGATCTGTTCAGCACCATGGACAGCAGGACGCCTGAGAAGGCGTCCTGTTGCCATGGGAACCTTCCCCGTCTGCCACAACTTCGCAGACGGGGAAGGGTGAGGACGGGGCTGGCGGGGGGCTGTCTGGGGGCTCTCTCCCTCTCCCATCGGGGGGCTGCAAAGGCACAGCAGCCCCCTGATGGGAGAGGGAGGGTGTTCCCTGAGCTGTTAACCTTTTCCATACAGCGGTCCGTACGGACCGCTGTATGGAAAGGGTTAAACGGCTGACATCGCATCACCGATGTCAGCCGTTTATACCAGGGTGTCAGCAATGTGCCACACCGCCCGCCTCCCGCACCGCCCGCAACGCCCCCCTGCACCTCCCACCGGGCTAAAATCATTCAGAGGTGCAGGGGGGTGATAAATATATATTTTCGCCACACTAAAGTTTCTGATCGCCGCGGTCCAGAAACTGCAGAAATCGCAACAAACCGCAGGTCTGAATTGACCTGCGGTTTGTTGAGATCGCGGACATGGGGGGGTCACGGGACCCCCCCGCGCATTTAGCCGAGGTGCCTGCTCAATGATTTGAGCTGGCACCTTGTTCCGATCACAGCCGGCTGGGCGGCAGTGATCGGAACAACACATGACGTACCGGTACGTCATGGGTCCTTAAGGACTCGGGAAACATGCCGTACCGGTACGTCATGCGTCCCTAAGGGGTTAAATGCCCATATATAATGCCCCCCGGTAGATGCCCCCATAGTGATCTTCTCCCCCACTTCTCCATAGTGCCCCCCCCATAATGCATGCCATTATATAGGGACCCCAGTAGATGCTCCCATAGTGCCCCCCATAATGTGTGCCAGTATTTAGGACCCCCAGTAGATGCCTCCATACTGCTCCTTTCCCCCCACTTTTCCATAGTGCCCCAATAATGTGTGCCAGTATATAGGGCCCCAGTAGATGCCCCCATAGTGCTCTTTTCCCCTCCACTTCTCCATAGTGCCCCCATAATGTGTGCCAGTTTATAGAGCTCCCAGTAGATCCCCCCATAGTGCTCCCTTTTCCCCCCACTTCTCCATAGTGCCCCCAAAAATGTGTGTGTGCTGAACTGGCTGCACAGGCAGTATGTCCGCCCTTGACCCAAAGTAAATAAATTCACTTACCTCTCCAGGTCCATCCTCCTCTTCTGCAGTCCCTGCCAGCTGATTTTCTCTGGGCCCGCAGAGTCTGATAAGCCATTCAATGATCCCTAAGGGTCCATTCACACGTCCGCAGAGTGGGTCCGCATCCATTCCGCAATTCTGAGTCAATGGGACCATGAAAAAACGCGGAGGCACACAAGATTGTCATCCGCGTCCGCATCCATTTTTTTCCTATCATTTGCATGGCAAACTTGACTTTTTTTTTTACTTTCCTTCATGTCTGGTGATCCTCCAAAAATAAAGGAAGACACACGGAAACAAAAACAGAAACGGATCACGAAACAACAAAACCCCATTTTGCGGAACGGAACACAACAACGGTCATGTGCATGAGGCCTTAGGGTTATGAATCGTCCTATAAGAGTTATGTTGTATGTGTATAAATCATGTTCTGAAATGCCCTATATCATGTACAGTATGTGTCACATTTCAGTTATATAAAACAAGATGCTGTTGTGTATTCCTGTACTCGGGGTGCAAACCACATTTCCAGAAAACTTCTCCCTGAATTGCTCCTGTGACCTGGCTTCTAATTAATGGAGACTAGATCCAGGATGTTGCTCAGAGGGGGCAATTAAAGTTTTTTGCAGATAAAAGGCCCCAAACTATCCTTCCTTCCATCTAGCTCGGAGGTGTCAATAGAAGTAATTTACGTCACAGAAGAGCACATCTGCAGTCATCCAATGCTTGAGAAGAGGGCATTACGTAGACCAGGAGATACACTTCAAAGGCAGCCTTGCCATAATTCACCCTTTTGTACTAAATAACTTAGGTCTTAGGCTCCATTCACACTTCCGCAACGTGTTTTGCGGATCCACGGAGCCGCGGAGCCGCAAAACACGGACAGCGGCAATGTGCGTTCCCCATTTTGTGGACTGCACATTGCCGGCACTATAGAATATGCCTATTCTTGTCCGCAATTCCGGACAACAATAGGACATGTTCTATTTATTCCAGGAACGGAATTGCGGACCCGGAAGTGCAGGTCCGCAATTCCGTGTCTGGTCAGCACATCGTGCTGCCCCATAGGAATGAATGGGTCCGCAACTCCGTTCCGCAAAATGCAGAACGAAATTGCGGACATGTGAATGGACCCTTATGATCAGTAAACCTGAGAGCTTCTTTGGTCTCAAGCGTCAGGATCTTTGGCTTTAGGAAAACTACCAAATGACATTTTGGCAGACCTCCCAAGTGCCCCTCTTTTGGAGGGACAGTCCCTAATTTTGACCCAAGTCCCTCTGTCCTTCTTTGATCCTAAAATGTCCCTCTTTTTGACCTAAGGTATAGATTTGCATTATTACATTATTAAGGAGGATTATTATGACAAAATTATTAGTGTAGCCTTTTGCATGGAAAATTCGCTATAAAAATTAGCGATTAGAATATTCGCGATCTACACGATCTACACTACTTATGAACAGCGCCATCTATTGGATTCATAGTCTTGTCATAAGATTATGAAACCAATAGATGGCACTGTTCATAAGTCATTACAAGCAGGGCAATAGTCCTCAGATACACCCTAGCAAGCTTATATTACCGCAGATAAAGTGCTAGAATATGTGTGAATGATAGCAGCAATCCGATATACACCTCAGTGTTAGTGCAGGCTATTATAGGCTGAGTGCTCCACGGTGTGTGGACTCTGTTGAGCAGTGTGCCCCACTTACTAGCGCCCCAACAAGATGAACAGCGCCATCTATTGGTTTCATAGTCTTATGACAAGTGTGGAGTAGTGTGGATCGTGAATATTCTAATCGCAAATTTTTATCGCAAATTTTCCATGCAAAAGGCTACACTAATAATCTTGTCATAAGACTATGAAACCAATAGATTGTGCTGCTCATGAGTAGTGTAGATCGCAAATTTTCCATGCAAATGGTTTTTCAGCTGAAAAACAAGGCAGATTCTGCTCATTTGCATGTCTTTTGCATATGCCCATGTTTATGCAAATGAGGAACAATGCAACAGATCCTATGATGAGTAACATAACAGCTGAAGCCTTGTTTTCTATGCTTGAAAAAGAAATATTAGTGCATGTGTATAACCCCTTCATAGATGTGAACATGCTGATAAACTATCTCGAACAGTATTGTGAGTATGTAAAAGGAGGTGAGCAACAGAAAAATATGTTGGGCATCTTTAACTGCAAATATAAGTTTAAAGTCAAACTGAGGAGAGATGCTGGAAATATTGGTAGTGTCAAGCACCCGCCGGCGAACTTTAATATTGCTGGTAATAGAGGTTTCCTATTTTACCCACGACAGCCTCAATATTGCAGAAAATGTTATGTGTTTGGCCACACTGCATTTGAGTGTAAAAAGGGGGTCAGTTGCAGGAATTGTAAACAGAAGGGGCACACAGCAGGTGATTGTCCTCAACCTAAAACCTGTGATATGTGTGGTGATAATGAATACAAGTACAGTCCTGATCAAAAGTTTAAGACCACTTGAAAAATGGCAAAAAATGATATTTTACATTGTTGGATCTTAACAAGGTTCCAAGTAGAGCTTCAGCATGCAACAAGAAGAAATGAGAGTGAGACAAAACATTTTTTGAGCATTCAATTAATTGAAAATAACGATTAAACTGAAACAGGCTGTTTTTCAGCTGATCAAAAGTTTAGGACCACATGCCTAATCTGTGCAAAGATGTGCATTTATTGTCATTTTCTGTCAGGTAGTCACACGTTGTGATGGCAAAGGGAAAAAAACTCTACTTTTTTGAACGTGGTCGGGTTGTTGAACTGCATAAGCAGGGTCTCTCACAGCGCGCCATCGCTGCTGAGGTGGGAAGCAGTAAGACAGTCATTTGGAATTTCTTAAATGATCCTGAGGGTTATGGAACAAAAAAGTCAAGTGGAAGACCCAAAAAAAATTCATCAGCACTGAGCCAGAGGATCCAATTGGCTGTCCGTCAAGACACTGGACGATCCTCGACCCAAATTAAGGCCCTTACTGGTGCTGACTGCAGCCCCATAACCATCAGACGGCATCTGAGACTGAAGGGCTTCAAAAACAAAAAACGTCTTCAAAGACCTCGTCTCCTTGAACGCCACAGAACTGCTTGTTTGGACTTTGCAAGAGAGCACCAAACATGGGACATTCAAAGGTGGAAGAAAGTTTTATTCTCTGATGAGAAAAAATGTAACCTTGATGGTCCTGATGGTTTCCAACGTTACTGGCATGACAAGCAGATCCCACCTGAGATCTTTTCTACGCGCCACAATGAAGGGGGCGCCATAATGGACTGGGGTGCTTTTTCCTTCAGTGGAACAATGGAGCTTCAGGAAGTGCAGGGGCGTCAAACGGCCGCTGGCTATGTCCAGACTGAGGGCCCTCGTCTGTGTGGTAACGACTGTGTTTTTCAACACAATAACGCTACAGTACACAATGCCCGCAGGACAAGGGACTTCTTCCAGGAGAATAACATCACTCTTTTGGCCCATCCTGCGTGTTCCCCTGATCTAAATCCAATTGAGAACCTTTGGGGATGGATGGCAAGGGAAGTTTACAAAAATGGACAACAGTTCCAGACAGTAGATGGCCTTTGTGCGGCCGTCTTCACCACTTGGAGAAATGTTCCCACTCACCTCATGGAAACGCTTGCATGAAGCATGGCGAAACTAATTTTAGAAGTGATAAACAATAGCGGTGGAGCTACTCATTACTGAGTTCATGTTTGGAAGTTGGAATTCTGTTTTGGGTTTTTTTTTTTTTTTTTTTGGAGGTGTGGTCCTAAACTTTTGATCAGCTGAAAAACAGCCTGTTTCAGTTTATTCGTTGTTTTCATTAAATTGAATGCTCAAAAAATGTTTTGTCTCACTCCCATTTCTTCTTGTTGCATGTTGAAGCTCTACTTGGAACCTTGTTAAGATATAGCCATGCTAAATATAATTTTTTGCCATTTTTCAAGTGGTCTTAAACTTTTGATCAGGACTGTACAAGGACTGCCCTCTGGTGATCTCCAGGTGGTGGAAGGGAGAAGTTATGCAAATGTGGCGGCAGCAGGAAGGAGTGTGGAGGAGGATGGGAGGAAACTAAAGCTGCTTGGCAGAAGACCAAAGAGAAAAATAAAAGTGTTTAAGACACCAGCCATGAGACATCTGGAGGAGGTGATAACGGAGGCAGTCAGTCAGGTGCATCCTTCAGACTCTGCCAATATTGGTATTTTTCCGTCTGAGGATTCTGGTGATCCTGGGGGTGGAAAGAGCAGAAGAGCACGAAGTGGGTCAGAATCTGATGAGGAGGAAGAAATGGAAGAGGTCCTCGTCAGGAGAAGCCAATTTAAAAAACCAAGAAGTGGGCAGAGTGAAGAAAGTAGTAGCGAAAGCCAAAATCGCTATCGAGTATTGGAAGAAAAGGATGGAGAGGCTATGGACAATTGTTAAAGTGGTAAAACAATACAGAAACAAATGACCTTTTGGTTGGTTTAATTTTCAGTTCTTATTATGAGTTTAGCTGTCGTATCCCAGAATGTAAGAAGGTTCAAGAATAAAGCAAGGATGACGGCCATTTTGCATTTTTTAGCTCAGGAAAATGCTTCTATAATTTGTTTACAAGAATGCGGGCTTGAGCTTAATGAGCCAATTAAGGAGGAAGAATGGTCACATAGTAGGTCAATATGGTCAGGAAACTCAGTAAATAAGAATGATGGAGTAGCCATTTTGATCAAAGAAAGCCAGATATCCCTAGACAGTTATTTGATTATAGAAGAAGGAAGAGGTATTTCAGCAAATTTTGTTTTATTAATGTGTATGCGCCGACCGGGAGGGAAGAGCGTAAAATTTTGTTTGAGAAAATTACGTTTTTTATCCAGGATAGAATGCCTGTAATAATAGTGGGGGATATGAATTGTGATATAACTAAAGAAACAGTGGATGTGTCGGGAGAGCTTTATTGGGGTTGGTAAGTGATATTCGTTTAGGAGACATGCAGAAATTATGTAACATGAGTATGAATACATTTCACCCAGAAAGTAGGGGGGTAGAATCTAAGCTAGATTACTGTTTTGTGTCACAAAACATAGTTCCTTAAAGGTACTCTCAAAAGAAAGTGTGAGGTGTGAGTTTGATATGAATAGTAAAATAATATACGGAAGAGTGGTATGGAAGTTAAATGTAAGCCTGATGTTAAATGAGGAAGTACGAACAGAGTATGCAAGACAGTATGAATGGTGGCACGGAAAGAGGAAAGATTTAGATTATGTATGTGGTGCGACTGGGTGAAGAAAAAAACTTTTTTTTTTTAAAGAACTTAGGTTATAAGGTAGCAGCAGGAGGAAGGAATTTTTTGTTAAGCTTAATGCTCGATTAGCTTTTTTATATAAGTTGAGAGGTGAGGGTATGGATTTGGAAGAAGATATCATTTTAGTTAAGGGAGAGATTAAAGAGATGCTGTTAGAAAAGGGAAGGAGTATCATGTACAGGGCCAAGTTAGATAAGATGGAGTTCGATGAAAAAGTGCTCATTTTATTTTTATTTTTTTCTAAAAAGTGTTTGGGAGGAAACAGGGTATATATAGATGTATTGTATGGAGGAAATGGAAATGAAGTGAGTGGAGATGGAATAGAAGAAGAGGTAGTGAGATTTTATGAAGAATTGTATGCAGAAAAATGGAGGGATGTGGTTTTGGAGGAAGATGTGCTGAGTGTAATAGACAAGAAGCCGAGTGAAATAGAGAGAGATTGTGTGATGAAGAATGTGAGGAAAGAGGAGATTAGCAGAGCGACAGAAAACAAAACACCTGGTGAGGATGGATTGCCAATGGAGTTTTATAGTAGAATGTGGAACGTGATAGCGAATGATATGGTAGAATTGTATGAGTATATGTGGAAGAATGTGGAAAAATGTGCTGACGGCTGAAAGTATGAAAGCAGGATTGGTTGTATTGATTCCTAAGAAAAGAGATTTGAAGAATTTAAAGAATTGGCAGCCTATTACGCTGTTAAACAGCGATTATAAGATATATGCAAAGATGATAGCAAATAGGATGAGAGAGGTTGTGGAAAGCGTGATTGGACAGGAACAGACATGCGCAGTGCCTCATAGAAGAATTCATGATAGTGTATGTATGTTAAGAGATTGCTTGTGGGATTGCAAAAGTCAGAAAAGTGGAATATACAGTATGTGCTGAGTTTGGACTTCGAGAAAGCGTTCGATAGGCTATCACATACGTTTTTTAGTTTAGGGTGTTATTAAGATTAGGTTTTCCTTCATATTTTGTATGGAGAGTGAGAAGTTTGTATGAAGGAATATATAGTAGTGTGTTGTTGAATGGGAAGGTAAGTAGAAGTGTGCAGGTCCATTTAGGAGTGCGGCAGGGATGTCCACTTTCGCCAGTGGCCTTCATTTGTGCGATTGAACCTTTGTTGGGGCTGATACATAAAGATAAAGTATGTAAATGAGTAAAGGTACCAGGAGGTGGAGGAAGAGAATGGAAAATGAGTGGTTATATGGATGATATATGTGTTGTATGTGATTCTGAATGTGCTATTAGAAGAGTTAAGTTATTATTTTCAATTTTTTGTGGAGCGTCAGCTTTCAGAGTGAATTGGGAAAAAAGTGAGTGTAAAAGTTTTGGAGGTAGGGACTTGAGTGTGGATATAGGTGTGAATGTGGTGACTGGACCAATTAAGGTGCTTGGGATGAAATTTACAGGAAGTCTTGATGGGAAAGAAAGTTGGAATGATGTGAAGGAAAGAGTAGAGAAAAAACTGAACTTTTGGAAAATGCGTAGTTTGTCCTTTTTTGGAAAGATTTTAGTAATTAAGAGTGTAGTATTGCCAATTTTTTTGTACACAGCATATGTTTTCCCTCCGGGATACATGTGCGTGAGACAGCTAAATCGGATATTGTTTGTCTTTTTTTGGAATTCTAGGTCAGAGAGAGCAAGGAGAGAAGTCTTAGTGAAGAAGATAGAAAAGGGAGGTTTGGGTTTCCCAAACTTAGATATTTTTTTTTTGGTGTGAATATAGTAAATATTATTCTGAGAGCTATTGAGAAGGATAGTAAGTATGCTTGTATGTGCAGATATTTATTTGGGAATTATTTGTTTAGATTAAAGTGGGGTGATAGAGATTTGCGTAAGCCAATTGCTTTTGAAAGTCCTGTATGGTACGTATGGGTTGTGAAGTTTCTGACAAAGTTTGAGTTGTGTGACGAGGAGGTTAGAGTGTAAAAGGATAAAAAAATAGTGACAAGAATGATTGAGGGAAAACAGATTGAATGTGATATAAATCTGGTGAGAGGATGTGATGTGAAGAAGGTATGGGAAAAGGTGAGAATGAATGGTATGACAAAGAGGCAGAGTGAGATAGTGTGGCAGATGTTACATGGAGTGCTACCAGTGAGAGAATTCCAGAAGAAGAGAAGACTAGTAAGGAGCGAGGACTGTCCAAGACATGAATGTAGAGGGAAGGAGAACATAGTATATCTTTTTTGCAATTGTTTGTATGCTAGAGAAGTATTTAAGAAGTTAGGAAAGTTATGTAAATAATTGACTGGAGTGACGTGTTTGACCTTTGAGGTAATGATGTTTGGGTTAGGATTTAGAGGTGAGAGAGAGAGTGCTGTCACTGTTTATGGCGTGTTTGAAAGAAGTATTATGGGAAGTGAGGAATGTGTATGTGTTTAGAAGGAAAGAGTTAAGTGTGAAAGACAGTGTAAGGGTGGTATTAGGGAAATTGTGTATGTGCTACTTGTGGGATGTTAAAAGGAAGGGGGCTGTAGATGCAGAAGGAATATGGAAGGTGAAAAAATGGATAGACCTGGTGGATTGGTCGTAGGATAAGACTGTTAATTGATTATGCAAAGTTAGCAACTTGATAAGAAAATATGCAATAAAGTCCGATGATGAGCCATAAGTGTCCCTCTTTGACCGACCAAAAAGTTGGGAGTTATGTATTGGTGGAATGGATGAATATTTCATATTCGTGTTTGATAGGCCAGGGTTGATAAAAACATCCTGCATAAGTTACCAGTCATATTATCCTTCTCAGAGATACTTACAAGAAGTTGTGCCTCAGATTAAAACTATGCCATAAAACTTTCCACTTTTTGCATGTACTGTAATTAGCCAGCCCCTTGTCACATCACTAAGAGGAGGCTGAGAAGAAGGCCAGCTAGACCCTTTAAAAAGGGCATACTGAAAACCACACCGGGTCAGAACCTGGAGATACATGTAAGGGCCCATTCAAATGACCGTATTTATGGGTCTGCATCCGTTCTGCAATTTTGTGGAACGGATGCGGACACATTAATTTCAATGGTGCCGAAAAAGATGTGGACAGCACACCATGTGCTGTCCGCATCCATACTTCGGTTCCATGTCCCCACAAAAAAGATGGAACATTTCCTTGCCAGTGGTGCTATACTTTTCCCTTTATAAGATGCAGTGCATCTTAAAAAGGGAATACTAGTGAGCGCTTCCATAATGGAAGCGCTCACTAGTCTGCAGGGGGAGGGGGTGAAGCGCTGTGAGCGCTGTACTTACCCCTCCTCCTGCTTGCTCTTCTCAGGGCCTGCGCTGCTGTGTCCTGGCTGCCTGCAGCATCAGGACGTACAGAGCGCACTCTGTCCTGACGCTGCAGGAAGTCAGGTGACTGCAGCGCCGGCCCTGAGAAGAGAAGACAGCCAGGACAGTGAGAGTGGCAGCAGGAAAGGTAATGTAACGGACCGTTCAGCACACAACTCCGTTCCGACGATATTCTCCTTTCCATGCACAGGCAGCTACTGCAAGCACCAGTCTGCCGAACTGCAAACTACACGAATCCTGGAAACCGCGGAACAGGAAAAGCATACAATCGGCTTACACTCCTGGCAATCAGCATACAATCCAATTCCCCCAAGAACGAGACGACACTTCGCTTGAGGGTTAAGCAGAACTGACTGTACTTCAAGTACAGCCTCTTTTATTCATAAACCACAAACATAGTACTGCCCACAGGGTTTTGAAATACAACCAATCAGTAATTTACAACACATACAATGTAAGTACAGCAACCAATCGTTCACGCCCCCAGAGGACCAGAAGGGAGACTGCGACACAGGACAGATACAACATATCCCCACAATGCATCATGGTTTCCTCCTCTCTGTCCCGGAGACAACCGAGGAGCAATCCAATTATCTCTCAGGACAAAGGGAAATCACCAATATACATGTGTAGACAACAGGACAGACATCACCATTTAAACACACAATGGGACAATGGCACAATAGAAACACACCCAGCATATTCCTCCCAAGCTGACAAGTTACACTTATTATAAATTGTTACAACTTTGTGAGTTTACATTGTCCATACATATAACTTACATCAATTTAAACAGTATAACTTAGGGACAAACCTATCCAAAATTCACTTGAATAGGTTCAGGGGTTTAAAAGTTAGTAAAAGTATCTTAAAGGGCCGTAATCCAGGGGCAGGAGGCGGGCAAACAGCCCGCTCCAAAACACCGTGGCGAAGTGGCTTTCGCCACAGGTAAGTTGCTTTATTATTTTACAGTCTGATCTGAGGTCTGATATGGAGGTCTAATGGGGGGTCTGCAGTGGTCTATGGGGGGTCTGGAGGTCTGACTGGGGGGTCTGGAGAGGTCTAATGGGGGTTTGGAGAGGTCTAATGGAGGTCTGGACGTCTGACTGGGGAGCCTGGAGAGATATGACTGGGGGGTCTGGAGAGCTCTAATGAGGGGTCTGGAGAGGTCTAATGGGGGTCTGGAGAGGTCTAATGGGGGTCTGATTCGGGGTCTGGAGGTCTAATGGGGGTCTGATTGGGGGTCTGGAGGTCTAATGGGGGTCAGATATGGGGGTCTGGAGGTTTGATATGGGGGTCTGGAGGTCTGATATGGGGTTCTGGTCTGAGGTCTGATATGGGGGTCTGGTCTGAGATCTGATATGGGGGTCTGGAGGTCTGACTGGGGGGTCTGGAGGTCTAATGGGGGTCTGGAGGTCTAATGGGGGTCAGATATGGGGGTCTGGAGGTTTGATATGGGGGTCTGGAGGTCTGATATGGGGTTCTGGTCTGAGGTCTGATATGGGGGTCTGGTCTGAGATCTGATATGGGGGTCTGGAGGTCTGATTGGGGGTCTGGAGGTCTAATGGGGGGTCAGATATGGGGGTCTGGAGGTCTAATGGGGGTCAGATATGGGGGTCTGGAGGTCTAGTGTGAGTCTGGAGGTCTAATGGGGGTCTGGAGGTCTGATATGGGGGTCTGGTCTGAGGTCTGATATGTGGGTCTGGAGGTATGATATGGGGATTTGGATGTCTAATGGGGGTCTTATATGGGGGTCTGGAGGTCTAATGGGGGTCTTATCTGAGGTCTGATATTGGGTTGGGGTCTTACATGGAGGTCTAATGGGGGTCTGATCTGAGGTTTAAAACTGGGGTCTTATATGGAGTCTGACAGAGGTCTAAAGGGGGTTTGGTCTGAGATGGGGGGGATCTCATTTAGGATTTTATATGGGGTCTGATCTAAAAGAAAGGGGAGTTTTGTAGTGACACACTATCTGTGTGGTGCCAGTATTTTCAGGGGGAGTGTTTCTGCAGGAAAGTATTGGGAAACACAGCGGACACAGTATTGGGGGTGGCAGGATGGGGTGTTGAGAAGGTGGGATGATGATGGAAAAGTAGGAAAATAAGATGTCTGTTTGTTAAACTCTACAGAGTCGAAGAGCGGCTGAAAGAAGTCACCATGGTGGTCTGGTCTAACAGGAGAAGAGGAAAGAATATCTAGGGAGGAGACGCCACTGGATGTAAGAGGTACATATGTGGCGCTGTATGACCCTGTATGTTCTGTAGCACTGTATGTAATGTTTTCCAAGTATGTCTTTAAAGGGGTTGTCCGCTTTTTTTTGTATGAGCACTGCCTTCTCTGCTCATCACTACAAATGCCACTGTGAGCAGGTGATCAGAGAAAGCAGCTCTCTTATGAGGGCTGCCCTCTCTTCAAACAGCTGATCATTGGGGGTGCCGGAGGACCCCGGCCGATCTGATATTGATGACCTATTCTGAGGATAGATCATCAGTAGTAAAAAGAGGATAACCCCTTTAACAGTAGGACTGGAGGGAAGGGGTTAGGTTGAGAATTTGGCATGGGGGCGGGGCCGTTTCAATATTTGCCTCGGGCACCGGAAAAGCTAGGTGCACCAACGCAGAGTGAAGGGGAGGCCCAAGCTAAACTCTTGCACCAGGGCCCATGAGCCTTTAGCTACGCCCCTGCCTTTTTTAAAATCTTTTTGTAACTTGTAGCTGTATCCTTTTATTTCTATAGTAAAGGGAATCTGCCACGTCATTTCCACCTATATAACTATCAGCATTGCCCCACAGAAGATTGCAAAGACATTTCAAACACACCTGTGGGGGTCATTTATTAAGGCTGGCATTTTAGATGCTGGTCTTAATTATCCCCTAAAGCTGTCAGTGGATCCTCCGGAGTTATGCAGAGGCACCAGCCTCTACATTACTTCGGGGGATCCACCGCTGCTTCTAAATGTAAGACAGCTTCCTTGCTGTCTTACATTTAGACCATTTCCTACACCTAAACCAGGCGTAGAAATTGATGAATGAGACAGGCTTGCTGAACCATCCCCTTCCCTGCCAAGACCACGCCCACTTTATAGACCTGCCGTGAGCTGGGGAAAAAACATACAATCTAAATACATATAAAAGTACAGGGGGCACTCAATATCAGGTTATATGGACCGCAAAAAACTTTCATTTATAATACAGTCCTGATCAAAAGTTTGAGACCACTTGAAAAATGGCAAAAAATGATATTTAGCATGGCTGGATCTTAACAAGGTTCCAAGTAGAGCTTCAACATGCAACAAGAAGAAATGGGAGTGAGACAAAACATTTTTGAGCATTCAATTTAATGAAAACAACGAATAAACTGAAACAGGCTGTTTTTCAGCTGATCAAAAGTTTAGGACCACACCTCCAATCCAACTTCCAAACATGAACTCAGTAATGAGTAGCTCCGCCGTTATTGTTTATCACTTCAAAAATTCGTTTCGGCATGCTTGATGCAAGCGTTTCCATGAGGGGAGTGGGAACATTTCTCCAAGTGGTGAAGACGGCCGCACGAAGACCATCTACTGTCTGGAACTGTTGTCCATGTTTGTAAACTTCTCTTGCCATCCATCCCCAAAGGTTCTCAATTGGATTTAGATCAGGGGAACACGCAGGATGGGCCAAAAGAGTGATGTTATTCTCCTGGAAGAAGTCCCTTGTTCTGCGGGCATTGTGTACTGTAGCGTTGTCCTGTTGAAAAACACAGTCGTTACCACACAGACGAGGGCCCTCAGTCATGAGGAATGCTCTCTGCAACATCTGGACATAGCCAGAGGCCGTTTGACGCCCCTGCACTTCCTGAAGCTTCATTGTTCCACTGAAGGAAAAAGCACCCCAGACCATTATGGCGCCCCCTCCACTGTGTGGCGCGTAGAAAACATCTCAGGTGGGATCTGCTTGTCATGCCAGTAACGTTGAAAACCATTAGGACCATCAAGGTAAAAAAAATTCTCATCAGAGAATAAAACTTTCTTCCACCTTTGAATGTCCCATGTTTGGTGCTCTCTTGCAAAGTCCAAACGAGCAGTTCTGTGGCGTTCAAGGAGACGTTTTTTGTTTTTGAAGCCCTTCAGTCTCAGATGCCGTCTGATGGTTATGGGGCTGCAGTCAGCACCAGTAAGGGCCTTAATTTGGGTCGAGGATCGTCCAGTGTCTTGACGGACAGTCAATTGGATCCTCCGGCTCAGTGCTGATGAATTTTTTTTGGGTCTTCCACTTGACTTTTTTGTTCCATAACCCTCAGGATCATTTAAGAATTTAAGAAATTCCAAATGACTGTCTTACTGCGTCCCACCTCAGCAGCGATGGCGCGCTGTGAGAGACCCTGCTTATGCAGTTCAACAACCCGACCACGTTCAAAAAGGGAGAGGTTTTTTGCCTTTGCCACCACAACGTGTGACTACCTGACAGAAAATGACAATGAATCCACATCTTTGCACAGATTTGGCCTTTTAAAGGTATGTGGTCCTAAACTTTTGATCAGCTGAAAAACAGCCTGTTTCAGTTTATTCGTTGTTTTCATTAAATTGAATGCTCAAAAAATGTTTTGTCTCACTCCCATTTCTTCTTGTTTAGAGTTCAGCGGACACCTGGATGTTCGGGTTCGGCAGGTTCGGCCGAACTTGAAAAAAAAGTTCGGGTTCGGGACCCGAACTTGACTCCGAACCCGAACACCATTGAAGTCAACGGGGACCCGAACTTTTGGCCACTAAAATGGCTCTAAAATAGCCCTGGAAACAGCTAGAGGGCTGCAAAAGGCAGCAAAATGTGCTTAAGAGCATGGCAAATGTGGATAGGGAAATGAATTAAAAAAACATAAAAGTCCTTAAAAAAATAAAAATTAGGAATGATGTAGGAGGAAGAGGTTGAGGAGGCGGTGAATGGGTGGATGTGGCCGTGTAGGCTCACGTGGCGGTCTAGGTGGAAGCGGCAGCGAAGGAGGAATAGGTAACTAACATAGATGTGTGTTATTTTGGATTTTTACATATGGGTATCCCCCAAAATATTGGGACATATAAAAAAATAAAAAAAGGAATAAGTGCACTTGAGTACAAGGATGGATGGTTGAGGCTGTTAGAACTGTCTATTCTGCACAAGGTACAGACAAGTCTTGTGGGATCCAGCTCAAAACCTACCTTCTATGTTTTGGTCAGACAGTTCTCTTTCCCAGAGTTTGTAGGCCCCCTTCACCAAGCCTATATTCTGGATGTTATGGAGTTTCTGATGTAATTCTGAGAGGGACATGTGGGAACCATCCCTGCCCAGTAAAGCCGCAAACCATGCCAGCCTCTCCGAATCACCGACAGAGTTCGCCTGAGCTTTACAATAACTTCTAATTTGCTGATAGGGGGGATAGTGAGCGTCGTGTAAATCGTACTGTATTTTCACCTGGTCCCAGGACAGCCAGTGGAGATCAGAAGTGTGTAGTAGATCTTTAAGTCTCGTTATGTTTTTGTCCTTCCATGTCTTGAGCAAAATATTCTCCCTGCCCTGAGGGAACGCCGGTAGCGACCATAATGGCAATCTGGGTGATAGATATTAGATGCTTGCCTCATAGTTAGATATTAGATGTTTGCCTCATAGTTAGCGTTCACCAAGCAAAGTAAAAAGTGGTTAAGTATGTTAAAAATAATTAACCTCCAAGAAAAACTCTGATGTAGGGTATTGCACAAATTTATTTATTTTTAAACTCTACATGACAGCGGTATTTGTGGCCTAAATTTCACAGTAACTTATGCACGTCTAATCCCAGATGTGCAGTATATCAGAGGGTTTTTATAACCCCAGTAACCAAAAAGCCGTATTTCTGGCCTAAATGTGATACTCACTTATGCACGTCTAATCCCAGATGTGCAGTATATCAGAGGGTTTTTATAACCCCAGTAACCAAAAAGCCATATTTGTGGCCTAAATGTGACACTCACTTATGCACGTCTAATCCCAGATGTGCACTATATCAGAGAATTTTTATAACCCCAGTAACCAAAAAGCCGTATTTCTGGCCTAAATGTGACACTCACTTATGCACGTCTAAACCCAGATGTGCAGTATATCAGAGGGTTTTTATAACCCCAGTAACCAAAAAGCCGTATTTGTGGCCTAAATGTGACACTCACTTATGCACGTCTAATCCCAGATGTGCAGTATATCAGAGGGTTTTTTTGTTTTTTTTTAAAAGATCTCTTTATTGAAGTGAGAAGTCACATATAATAAATAAGCAAATGTACGTCACACTTGTCAAAAATTGCAGCAGAAATTATTGTACAGGCAGATGATATTGCTTGACTTCTCAAATCACATTTTCACAGTTTATTATCCCAACTCCCTACCGACCCCTCAGCCCTTATCCCAAGCTCCCCCCCCCCCCAATACAACCCACCCCCGAACACCAATCTAAGACCATGGTAATTGAAGTGGTTTTGGCTCAAAGCAGTGCCCCTCACACCTAGAGTTTTACTATCTCGCGTGCCGAGTTACATTCCCAGTTTCCCTAGTCTATTCGCAAGCTGCGCTTCCAAGTACCATTTAGTCAGTTTAAATGGGGCTATAAGCTCCTGAATTTCGCCACTAGACAGTTGCTTCTCTATGAATCTCCTCCATTTTTTGATGAATTTCTCAATCAATCGTTCCTTATCCTGCTCTACTTCCAATCTTTCCAGATAGAGAACATTCTTCATTGTCCCAATTACCTCCTCCCATGATGGTGTTTCCCCTCCTAACCAATGCCGTAAGAGAGACTTCTTTACTGACATCAGTAGAAGATGTACGCCTGACCTGGCGACCACCGTCCCTATTTCCTCGTCTTGGTTTTTGGGTATATAATGAAATATACATTGCTGAGGCGTAAGTCCCACCCTTTCTCCCCAGATTTCATCTATTGACTCTATTGTCCGCTTCCACAACGGTTGTACTTTCGGGCATTCCCATAAGGCATGCAGCAATCCAGCTTTCGGGAGGTCACACTTAGGGCATTCACGCAGGTAATGGGCAGGGGCATCACGATAAGATAAATTAAAGGCGTACGTCGCTCTATGCATAAGCCTTAATTGTGACTCTCTCCACTGTTCGTTGTACGTCGCCCGCCTAACCAGCTCAAAACCTACCCTCATTTTCTTTGCTATGTTTTGGTCAGACAGTTCTCTTTCCCAGAGTTTGTAGGCCCCCTTCACCAAGCCTATATTCTGGATGTTATGGAGTTTCTGATGTAATTCTGAGAGGGACATGTGGGAACCCTCCCTGCCCAGCAAAGCCGCAAACCATGCCAGCCTCTCCGAATCACCGACAGAGTTCGCCTGAGCTTTACAATAACTTCTAATTTGCTGATAGGGGAGATAGTGAGCGTCGTGTAAATCGTACTGTATTATCACCTGGTCCCAGGACAGCCAGTGGAGATCAGAAGTGTGTAGTAGATCTTTAAGTCTCATTATGTTTTTGTCCTTCCATGTCTTAAACAAAATATTCTCCCTGCCCTGAGGGAACGCCGATAGCGACCATAATGGCAATCTGGGTGATAGATAGTAGGGGAGCCCATAAATCTTTCTAATCGCCTTCCACGCCATTATGGTGTCTTTTAATAGGATAGACTGCCTAATTGACGTTGGGATATCTCTTAACTTGGAATGTAATAGAGCCTCCAGATTTTCCCGACCGGCTAGTTCTTTTTCGATCGTAATCGCCGAATAGTGACCAGTACCCCACACCCAGTCTCTCACATGTCTGAACAGCGATGCCAAGTTATAGTGACGAATATTTGGTAGCTGTAACCCCCCTTCATCCTTCAGCATCGTCAATTTAGCATAGGCAATACGGGGCCTCTTAGTTTTCCAAAGGAAACGATTAAACGCTCTATACATCCTCATAAAGTCTGTGTGTTTTAGTAGTAGTGGAATTGTCTGGAATGGATAAAGTAACTTTGGGAAGCTTACCATTTTAACTAAGTGTGCCCTACCTCACAAAGATAAGGGTAGATACTGCCATTTCTCTAGTTCGTTTTCTATTTTTAGGAAGAGAGGGGGGTAATTCAAAGTATATATTGACTTCGGGGTGCGTCCTATCTTAATGCCCAGGTAAGTCAGATAATCCTTCCGGACTTCGACCCTGGTTTGCAAATGACTCACTGAGTGGGACCTTTGGCCTAAGGGCAGTAGCTGGCTTTTTTCCACGTTGACTTTATAGCCTGTGACCTTCCCATAGAGGTTCAGTGCTTCTAGAGTCTTATCTAACTGGAGCTCAGGGGACCCAAGATATAATAGGATATCATCTGCGAAGCAACTTACTTTCAGCACTTTGTTACCTATTTTGATTCCCTCAAAGATGTCCGATTTTATCAACCATCTCGCCAGGGGTTCCATTGCCAGATTAAAGAGTAACGGGGACAAGGGGCAGCCCTGTCGCGTACCCTTGCTAAGTGTAATTGATTTGGATAAAAAGCCCGGTACATTCACTCTTGCCTGTGGATTTTCATAGAGTGCCTTCAGGAAATTCCTAAAGTGTCCTGTAATATTGACCTTATCTAGCACCATATCCAGCCATTGCCAACTAACGTTGTCGAACGCCTTCTCGGCATCAACTGCCAACAACGCTGGACAGGGATCATTTTTAAGATCCCTATCTGTGCTTAGGATAGCTAAGACTTTGCGTATATTGGTCACTGCTGATCTGCCCTTCATGAACCCTACCTGGTGTGAACCAATTAGGTCAGGCACACAATTGGCTAACCTGTTAGCTAAGATTTTGGACAATATCTTGACATCCTGATTAATTAGGGAGATCGGTCTATATGCGCTGGGTTAGGTTAAATCACTTCCCGGTTTCGGAAGGATCTTAATATAAGCCATCTTGCCCGAGTCAGGTAAATTTCCCCCGGTCATAATATTGTTAAACAGTCCAGTCAAAGTCGGGGACAATTCTGGGATCATTGCTTTATAGAATTCCGCCGGGAATCCATCGGGTCCCTGAGCTTTGCAGTTTGACAGGGATTTGATTGTCGTCCCTAACTCCTCTTCACTTACGGCCCGATTCAGCGTTTCCAACGCATCCATGGGCAGTCGTGGTAGGTCTACCTTGTCTAAGAGACCCTTTGCTTCCTGAGGCTGGAAGGGATCACTAGAATACAGTGTCTGAAAGTAGTCACCAAGTATCTCCACAATATCTTTCGGTTGGGAGCATAACTTTCCCGACTTGTCCTTTAGGGGGTGCAAAACCGACTGTTTGACGAATGGGCATGTTAAATTGGCCAGCAAACGACCCGATTTATTACCCAAACGAAAGAACTTTGCCCTTTGGTAATCCCCGAACCACTTTTCCTGTCTTTCCTGACAGTAGTCGAAACTATGTTTGGCAGTAACCCAGAGAATTTTATTGGGATCTGTGGGATTTTGTAGGAATTCAGTGTACGCCTCCCGCACCCTCCTGGTGGCCTTCTCAAACTTTTTTCTCGCTTCCCTCTTTTTCCCTATCGAATATGACATTATTCGGCCTCTCAGTACTGCCTCGGCCGCATCCCAAAATAGGCCTTGATTTGTCGCATGTTCCACATTGTCTTGTGAGTATTCCCACCACCACCCTTTTAGCTTATCTATAAATTCATTGTCCCTAGACAAGTGCTGAGGCATTCTCCAAGTAAAATCTTGTCCCCTGGGGACGGTATCCATGATTTCCATAACCACTGGGGCATGATCCGAGACTAACAGATCGGAAATTCCTACCGATTTGACTCTAGACAGCAATCTCGGTGATGTCAGGAGGTAGTCAATCCGAGACCATGACCCCTGGGCATGAGAAAAATGGGTGTACTCGCGATCCACTGGGTGGTGGTAACGCCATGTATCACACAGTCCCGTATTTTGTATTAGAGGGAGTAAGGTCTGGGCCCGATTTTGCTGAGTAGTGATTCCAGAAATCCCTCGCCTCCTGTCTTCCTGTTCACTATGTACCCTATTGAAATCTCCCGCCACCAAGAGCATTTGTGAATCCTCTGCCAGGATGTCCCTCTCTAAGGACTTGTAAAAGTCTGTCTGGGAAGTGTTGGGGGCATAGACATTATGCATAACTATCCGACCTGCCGGTGAATCTACACTTAGTCGCATCCATCTCCCCTGCTTGTCTGCTGACATAGATGAGATCTCATACCGTATACGTTTGTGAAACAGGATCATGATTCCCGCCTTCTTACCCACCGAGGGCGAACCCACTACCTGTCCCACCCATAATCTGCGCATCCTGGAGGTCTAATGGGGGTCTGGAGGTCTGATATGGGGGTCTGGTCTGAGGTCTGATATGTGGGTCTGGAGGTATGATATGGGGATTTGGATGTCTAATGGGGGTCTTATATGGGGGTCTGGAGGTCTAATGGGGGTCTTATCTGAGGTCTGATATTGGGTTGGGGCCTTACATGGAGGTCTAATGGGGGTCTGATCTGAGGTTTAAAACTGGGGTCTTATATGTAGTCTGACAGAGGTCTAAAGGGGGTTTGGTCTGAGATGGGGGGGATCTCATTTAGGATTTTATATGGGGTCTGATCTAAAAGAAAGGGGAGTTTTGTAGTGACACACTATCTGTGTGGTGCCAGTATTTTCAGGGGGAGTGTTTCTGCAGGAAAGTATTGGGAAACACAGCGGACACAGTATTGGGGGTGGCAGGATGGGGTGTTGAGAAGGTGGGATGATGATGGAAAAGTAGGAAAATAAGATGTCTGTTTGTTAAACTCTACAGAGTCGAAGAGCGGCTGAAAGAAGTCACCATGGTGGTCTGGTCTAACAGGAGAAGAGGAAAGAATATCTAGGGAGGAGACGCCACTGGATGTAAGAGGTACATATGTGGCGCTGTATGACCCTGTATGTTCTGTAGCACTGTATGTAATGTTTTCCAAGTATGTCTTTAAAGGGGTTGTCCGCTTTTTTTTGTATGAGCACTGCCTTCTCTGCTCATCACTACAAATGCCACTGTGAGCAGGTGATCAGAGAAAGCAGCTCTCTTATGAGGGCTGCCCTCTCTTCAAACAGCTGATCATTGGGGGTGCCGGAGGACCCCGGCCGATCTGATATTGATGACCTATTCTGAGGATAGATCATCAGTAGTAAAAAGAGGATAACCCCTTTAACAGTAGGACTGGAGGGAAGGGGTTAGGTTGAGAATTTGGCATGGGGGCGGGGCCGTTTCAATATTTGCCTCGGGCACCGGAAAAGCTAGGTGCACCAACGCAGAGTGAAGGGGAGGCCCAAGCTAAACTCTTGCACCAGGGCCCATTAACCTTTAGCTACGCCCCTGCCTTTTTTAAAATCTTTTTGTAACTTGTAGCTGTATCCTTTTATTTCTATAGTAAAGGGAATCTGCCACGTCATTTCCACCTATATAACTATCAGCATTGCCCCACAGAAGATTGCAAAGACATTTCAAACACACCTGTGGGGGTCATTTATTAAGGCTGGCATTTTAGATGCTGGTCTTAATTATCCCCTAAAGCTGTCAGTGGATCCTCCGGAGTTATGCAGAGGCACCAGCCTCTACATTACTTCGGGGGATCCACCGCTGCTTCTAAATGTAAGACAGCTTCCTTGCTGTCTTACATTTAGACCATTTCCTACACCTAAACCAGGCGTAGAAATTGATGAATGAGACAGGCTTGCTGAACCATCCCCTTCCCTGCCAAGACCACGCCCACTTTATAGACCTGCCGTGAGCTGGGGAAAAAACATACAATCTAAATACATATAAAAGTACAGGGGGCACTCAATATCAGGTTATATGGACCGCAAAAAACTTTCATTTATAATACAGTCCTGATCAAAAGTTTGAGACCACTTGAAAAATGGCAAAAAATGATATTTAGCATGGCTGGATCTTAACAAGGTTCCAAGTAGAGCTTCAACATGCAACAAGAAGAAATGGGAGTGAGACAAAACATTTTTGAGCATTCAATTTAATGAAAACAACGAATAAACTGAAACAGGCTGTTTTTCAGCTGATCAAAAGTTTAGGACCACACCTCCAATCCAACTTCCAAACATGAACTCAGTAATGAGTAGCTCCGCCGTTATTGTTTATCACTTCAAAAATTCGTTTCGGCATGCTTGATGCAAGCGTTTCCATGAGGGGAGTGGGAACATTTCTCCAAGTGGTGAAGACGGCCGCACGAAGACCATCTACTGTCTGGAACTGTTGTCCATGTTTGTAAACTTCTCTTGCCATCCATCCCCAAAGGTTCTCAATTGGATTTAGATCAGGGGAACACGCAGGATGGGCCAAAAGAGTGATGTTATTCTCCTGGAAGAAGTCCCTTGTTCTGCGGGCATTGTGTACTGTAGCGTTGTCCTGTTGAAAAACACAGTCGTTACCACACAGACGAGGGCCCTCAGTCATGAGGAATGCTCTCTGCAACATCTGGACATAGCCAGAGGCCGTTTGACGCCCCTGCACTTCCTGAAGCTTCATTGTTCCACTGAAGGAAAAAGCACCCCAGACCATTATGGCGCCCCCTCCACTGTGTGGCGCGTAGAAAACATCTCAGGTGGGATCTGCTTGTCATGCCAGTAACGTTGAAAACCATTAGGACCATCAAGGTAAAAAAAATTCTCATCAGAGAATAAAACTTTCTTCCACCTTTGAATGTCCCATGTTTGGTGCTCTCTTGCAAAGTCCAAACGAGCAGTTCTGTGGCGTTCAAGGAGACGTTTTTTGTTTTTGAAGCCCTTCAGTCTCAGATGCCGTCTGATGGTTATGGGGCTGCAGTCAGCACCAGTAAGGGCCTTAATTTGGGTCGAGGATCGTCCAGTGTCTTGACGGACAGTCAATTGGATCCTCCGGCTCAGTGCTGATGAATTTTTTTTGGGTCTTCCACTTGACTTTTTTGTTCCATAACCCTCAGGATCATTTAAGAATTTAAGAAATTCCAAATGACTGTCTTACTGCGTCCCACCTCAGCAGCGATGGCGCGCTGTGAGAGACCCTGCTTATGCAGTTCAACAACCCGACCACGTTCAAAAAGGGAGAGGTTTTTTGCCTTTGCCACCACAACGTGTGACTACCTGACAGAAAATGACAATGAATCCACATCTTTGCACAGATTTGGCCTTTTAAAGGTATGTGGTCCTAAACTTTTGATCAGCTGAAAAACAGCCTGTTTCAGTTTATTCGTTGTTTTCATTAAATTGAATGCTCAAAAAATGTTTTGTCTCACTCCCATTTCTTCTTGTTTAGAGTTCAGCGGACACCTGGATGTTCGGGTTCGGCAGGTTCGGCCGAACTTGAAAAAAAAGTTCGGGTTCGGGACCCGAACTTGACTCCGAACCCGAACACCATTGAAGTCAACGGGGACCCGAACTTTTGGCCACTAAAATGGCTCTAAAATAGCCCTGGAAACAGCTAGAGGGCTGCAAAAGGCAGCAAAATGTGCTTAAGAGCATGGCAAATGTGGATAGGGAAATGAATTAAAAAAACATAAAAGTCCTTAAAAAAATAAAAATTAGGAATGATGTAGGAGGAAGAGGTTGAGGAGGCGGTGAATGGGTGGATGTGGCCGTGTAGGCTCACGTGGCGGTCTAGGTGGAAGCGGCAGCGAAGGAGGAATAGGTAACTAACATAGATGTGTGTTATTTTGCATTTTTACATATGGGTATCCCCCAAAATATTGGGACATATAAAAAAATAAAAAAAGGAATAAGTGCACTTGAGTACAAGGATGGATGGTTGAGGCTGTTAGAACTGTCTATTCTGCACAAGGTACAGACAAGTCTTGTGGGATCCAGCTCAAAACCTACCTTCTATGTTTTGGTCAGACAGTTCTCTTTCCCAGAGTTTGTAGGCCCCCTTCACCAAGCCTATATTCTGGATGTTATGGAGTTTCTGATGTAATTCTGAGAGGGACATGTGGGAACCATCCCTGCCCAGTAAAGCCGCAAACCATGCCAGCCTCTCCGAATCACCGACAGAGTTCGCCTGAGCTTTACAATAACTTCTAATTTGCTGATAGGGGGGATAGTGAGCGTCGTGTAAATCGTACTGTATTTTCACCTGGTCCCAGGACAGCCAGTGGAGATCAGAAGTGTGTAGTAGATCTTTAAGTCTCGTTATGTTTTTGTCCTTCCATGTCTTGAGCAAAATATTCTCCCTGCCCTGAGGGAACGCCGGTAGCGACCATAATGGCAATCTGGGTGATAGATATTAGATGCTTGCCTCATAGTTAGATATTAGATGTTTGCCTCATAGTTAGCGTTCACCAAGCAAAGTAAAAAGTGGTTAAGTATGTTAAAAATAATTAACCTCCAAGAAAAACTCTGATGTAGGGTATTGCACAAATTTATTTATTTTTAAACTCTACATGACAGCGGTATTTGTGGCCTAAATTTCACAGTAACTTATGCACGTCTAATCCCAGATGTGCAGTATATCAGAGGGTTTTTATAACCCCAGTAACCAAAAAGCCGTATTTCTGGCCTAAATGTGATACTCACTTATGCACGTCTAATCCCAGATGTGCAGTATATCAGAGGGTTTTTATAACCCCAGTAACCAAAAAGCCATATTTGTGGCCTAAATGTGACACTCACTTATGCACGTCTAATCCCAGATGTGCACTATATCAGAGAATTTTTATAACCCCAGTAACCAAAAAGCCGTATTTCTGGCCTAAATGTGACACTCACTTATGCACGTCTAAACCCAGATGTGCAGTATATCAGAGGGTTTTTATAACCCCAGTAACCAAAAAGCCGTATTTGTGGCCTAAATGTGACACTCACTTATGCACGTCTAATCCCAGATGTGCAGTATATCAGAGGGTTTTTTTTTTTTTTTTAAAAAGATCTCTTTATTGAAGTGAGAAGTCACATATAATAAATAAGCAAATGTACGTCACACTTGTCAAAAATTGCAGCAGAAATTATTGTACAGGCAGATGATATTGCTTGACTTCTCAAATCACATTTTCACAGTTTATTATCCCAACTCCCTACCGACCCCTCAGCCCTTATCCCAAGCTCACCCCCCCCCCAATACAACCCACCCCCGAACACCAATCTAAGACCATGGTAATTGAAGTGGTTTTGGCTCAAAGCAGTGCCCCTCACACCTAGAGTTTTACTATCTCGCGTGCCGAGTTACATTCCCAGTTTCCCTAGTCTATTCGCAAGCTGCGCTTCCAAGTACCATTTAGTCAGTTTAAATGGGGCTATAAGCTCCTGAATTTCGCCACTAGACAGTTGCTTCTCTATGAATCTCCTCCATTTTTTGATGAATTTCTCAATCAATCGTTCCTTATCCTGCTCTACTTCCAATCTTTCCAGATAGAGAACATTCTTCATTGTCCCAATTACCTCCTCCCATGATGGTGTTTCCCCTCCTAACCAATGCCGTAAGAGAGACTTCTTTACTGACATCAGTAGAAGATGTACGCCTGACCTGGCGACCACCGTCCCTATTTCCTCGTCTTGGTTTTTGGGTATATAATGAAATATACATTGCTGAGGCGTAAGTCCCACCCTTTCTCCCCAGATTTCATCTATTGACTCTATTGTCCGCTTCCACAACGGTTGTACTTTCGGGCATTCCCATAAGGCATGCAGCAATCCAGCTTTCGGGAGGTCACACTTAGGGCATTCACGCAGGTAATGGGCAGGGGCATCACGATAAGATAAATTAAAGGCGTACGTCGCTCTATGCATAAGCCTTAATTGTGACTCTCTCCACTGTTCGTTGTACGTCGCCCGCCTAACCAGCTCAAAACCTACCCTCATTTTCTTTGCTATGTTTTGGTCAGACAGTTCTCTTTCCCAGAGTTTGTAGGCCCCCTTCACCAAGCCTATATTCTGGATGTTATGGAGTTTCTGATGTAATTCTGAGAGGGACATGTGGGAACCCTCCCTGCCCAGCAAAGCCGCAAACCATGCCAGCCTCTCCGAATCACCGACAGAGTTCGCCTGAGCTTTACAATAACTTCTAATTTGCTGATAGGGGAGATAGTGAGCGTCGTGTAAATCGTACTGTATTATCACCTGGTCCCAGGACAGCCAGTGGAGATCAGAAGTGTGTAGTAGATCTTTAAGTCTCATTATGTTTTTGTCCTTCCATGTCTTAAACAAAATATTCTCCCTGCCCTGAGGGAACGCCGATAGCGACCATAATGGCAATCTGGGTGATAGATAGTAGGGGAGCCCATAAATCTTTCTAATCGCCTTCCACGCCATTATGGTGTCTTTTAATAGGATAGACTGCCTAATTGACGTTGGGATATCTCTTAACTTGGAATGTAATAGAGCCTCCAGATTTTCCCGACCGGCTAGTTCTTTTTCGATCGTAATCGCCGAATAGTGACCAGTACCCCACACCCAGTCTCTCACATGTCTGAACAGCGATGCCAAGTTATAGTGACGAATATTTGGTAGCTGTAACCCCCCTTCATCCTTCAGCATCGTCAATTTAGCATAGGCAATACGGGGCCTCTTAGTTTTCCAAAGGAAACGATTAAACGCTCTATACATCCTCATAAAGTCTGTGTGTTTTAGTAGTAGTGGAATTGTCTGGAATGGATAAAGTAACTTTGGGAAGCTTACCATTTTAACTAAGTGTGCCCTACCTCACAAAGATAAGGGTAGATACTGCCATTTCTCTAGTTCGTTTTCTATTTTTAGGAAGAGAGGGGGGTAATTCAAAGTATATATTGACTTCGGGGTGCGTCCTATCTTAATGCCCAGGTAAGTCAGATAATCCTTCCGGACTTCGACCCTGGTTTGCAAATGACTCACTGAGTGGGACCTTTGGCCTAAGGGCAGTAGCTGGCTTTTTTCCACGTTGACTTTATAGCCTGTGACCTTCCCATAGAGGTTCAGTGCTTCTAGAGTCTTATCTAACTGGAGCTCAGGGGACCCAAGATATAATAGGATATCATCTGCGAAGCAACTTACTTTCAGCACTTTGTTACCTATTTTGATTCCCTCAAAGATGTCCGATTTTATCAACCATCTCGCCAGGGGTTCCATTGCCAGATTAAAGAGTAACGGGGACAAGGGGCAGCCCTGTCGCGTACCCTTGCTAAGTGTAATTGATTTGGATAAAAAGCCCGGTACATTCACTCTTGCCTGTGGATTTTCATAGAGTGCCTTCAGGAAATTCCTAAAGTGTCCTGTAATATTGACCTTATCTAGCACCATATCCAGCCATTGCCAACTAACGTTGTCGAACGCCTTCTCGGCATCAACTGCCAACAACGCTGGACAGGGATCATTTTTAAGATCCCTATCTGTGCTTAGGATAGCTAAGACTTTGCGTATATTGGTCACTGCTGATCTGCCCTTCATGAACCCTACCTGGTGTGAACCAATTAGGTCAGGCACACAATTGGCTAACCTGTTAGCTAAGATTTTGGACAATATCTTGACATCCTGATTAATTAGGGAGATCGGTCTATATGCGCTGGGTTAGGTTAAATCACTTCCCGGTTTCGGAAGGATCTTAATATAAGCCATCTTGCCCGAGTCAGGTAAATTTCCCCCGGTCATAATATTGTTAAACAGTCCAGTCAAAGTCGGGGACAATTCTGGGATCATTGCTTTATAGAATTCCGCCGGGAATCCATCGGGTCCCGGAGCTTTGCAGTTTGACAGGGATTTGATTGTCGTCCCTAACTCCTCTTCACTTACGGCCCGATTCAGCGTTTCCAACGCATCCATGGGCAGTCGTGGTAGGTCTACCTTGTCTAAGAGACCCTTTGCTTCCTGAGGCTGGAAGGGATCACTAGAATACAGTGTCTGAAAGTAGTCACCAAGTATCTCCACAATATCTTTCGGTTGGGAGCATAACTTTCCCGACTTGTCCTTTAGGGGGTGCAAAACCGACTGTTTGACGAATGGGCATGTTAAATTGGCCAGCAAACGACCCGATTTATTACCCAAACGAAAGAACTTTGCCCTTTGGTAATCCCCGAACCACTTTTCCTGTCTTTCCTGACAGTAGTCGAAACTATGTTTGGCAGTAACCCAGAGAATTTTATTGGGATCTGTGGGATTTTGTAGGAATTCAGTGTACGCCTCCCGCACCCTCTTGGTGGCCTTCTCAAACTTTTTTCTCGCTTCCCTCTTTTTCCCTATCGAATATGACATTATTCGGCCTCTCAGTACTGCCTCGGCCGCATCCCAAAATAGGCCTTGATTTGTCGCATGTTCCACATTGTCTTGTGAGTATTCCCACCACCACCCTTTTAGCTTATCTATAAATTCATTGTCCCTAGACAAGTGCTGAGGCATTCTCCAAGTAAAATCTTGTCCCCTGGGGACGGTATCCATGATTTCCATAACCACTGGGGCATGATCCGAGACTAACAGATCGGAAATTCCTACCGATTTGACTCTAGACAGCAATCTCGGTGATGTCAGGAGGTAGTCAATCCGAGACCATGACCCCTGGGCATGAGAAAAATGGGTGTACTCGCGATCCACTGGGTGGTGGTAACGCCATGTATCACACAGTCCCGTATTTTGTATTAGAGGGAGTAAGGTCTGGGCCCGATTTTGCTGAGTAGTGATTCCAGAAATCCCTCGCCTCCTGTCTTCCTGTTCACTATGTACCCTATTGAAATCTCCCGCCACCAAGAGCATTTGTGAATCCTCTGCCAGGATGTCCCTCTCTAAGGACTTGTAAAAGTCTGTCTGGGAAGTGTTGGGGGCATAGACATTATGCATAACTATCCGACCTGCCGGTGAATCTACACTTAGTCGCATCCATCTCCCCTGCTTGTCTGCTGACATAGATGAGATCTCATACCGTATACGTTTGTGAAACAGGATCATGATTCCCGCCTTCTTACCCACCGAGGGCGAACCCACTACCTGTCCCACCCATAATCTGCGCATCCTGGAGGTCTAATGGGGGTCTGGAGGTCTGATATGGGGGTCTGGTCTGAGGTCTGATATGTGGGTCTGGAGGTATGATATGGGGATTTGGATGTCTAATGGGGGTCTTATATGGGGGTCTGGAGGTCTAATGGGGGTCTTATCTGAGGTCTGATATTGGGTTGGGGCCTTACATGGAGGTCTAATGGGGGTCTGATCTGAGGTTTAAAACTGGGGTCTTATATGGAGTCTGACAGAGGTCTAAAGGGGGTTTGGTCTGAGATGGGGGGGGATCTCATTTAGGATTTTATATGGGGTCTGATCTAAAAGAAAGGGGAGTTTTGTAGTGACACACTATCTGTGTGGTGCCAGTATTTTCAGGGGGAGTGTTTCTGCAGGAAAGTATTGGGAAACACAGCGGACACAGTATTGGGGGTGGCAGGATGGGGTGTTGAGAAGGTGGAATGATGATGGAAAAGTAGGAAAATAAGATGTCTGTTTGTTAAACTCTACAGAGTCGAAGAGCGGCTGAAAGAAGTCACCATGGTGGTCTGGTCTAACAGGAGAAGAGGAAAGAATATCTAGGGAGGAGACGCCACTGGATGTAAGAGGTACATATGTGGCGCTGTATGACCCTGTATGTTCTGTAGCACTGTATGTAATGTTTTCCAAGTATGTCTTTAAAGGGGTTGTCCGCTTTTTTTTGTATGAGCACTGCCTTCTCTGCTCATCACTACAAATGCCACTGTGAGCAGGTGATCAGAGAAAGCAGCTCTCTTATGAGGGCTGCCCTCTCTTCAAACAGCTGATCATTGGGGGTGCCGGAGGACCCCGGCCGATCTGATATTGATGACCTATTCTGAGGATAGATCATCAGTAGTAAAAAGAGGATAACCCCTTTAACAGTAGGACTGGAGGGAAGGGGTTAGGTTGAGAATTTGGCATGGGGGCGGGGCCGTTTCAATATTTGCCTCGGGCACCGGAAAAGCTAGGTGCACCAACGCAGAGTGAAGGGGAGGCCCAAGCTAAACTCTTGCACCAGGGCCCATTAACCTTTAGCTACGCCCCTGCCTTTTTTAAAATCTTTTTGTAACTTGTAGCTGTATCCTTTTATTTCTATAGTAAAGGGAATCTGCCACGTCATTTCCACCTATATAACTATCAGCATTGCCCCACAGAAGATTGCAAAGACATTTCAAACACACCTGTGGGGGTCATTTATTAAGGCTGGCATTTTAGATGCTGGTCTTAATTATCCCCTAAAGCTGTCAGTGGATCCTCCGGAGTTATGCAGAGGCACCAGCCTCTACATTACTTCGGGGGATCCACCGCTGCTTCTAAATGTAAGACAGCTTCCTTGCTGTCTTACATTTAGACCATTTCCTACACCTAAACCAGGCGTAGAAATTGATGAATGAGACAGGCTTGCTGAACCATCCCCTTCCCTGCCAAGACCACGCCCACTTTATAGACCTGCCGTGAGCTGGGGAAAAAACATACAATCTAAATACATATAAAAGTACAGGGGGCACTCAATATCAGGTTATATGGACCGCAAAAAACTTTCATTTATAATACAGTCCTGATCAAAAGTTTGAGACCACTTGAAAAATGGCAAAAAAATGATATTTAGCATGGCTGGATCTTAACAAGGTTCCAAGTAGAGCTTCAACATGCAACAAGAAGAAATGGGAGTGAGACAAAACATTTTTGAGCATTCAATTTAATGAAAACAACGAATAAACTGAAACAGGCTGTTTTTCAGCTGATCAAAAGTTTAGGACCACACCTCCAATCCAACTTCCAAACATGAACTCAGTAATGAGTAGCTCCGCCGTTATTGTTTATCACTTCAAAAATTCGTTTCGGCATGCTTGATGCAAGCGTTTCCATGAGGGGAGTGGGAACATTTCTCCAAGTGGTGAAGACGGCCGCACGAAGACCATCTACTGTCTGGAACTGTTGTCCATGTTTGTAAACTTCTCTTGCCATCCATCCCCAAAGGTTCTCAATTGGATTTAGATCAGGGGAACACGCAGGATGGGCCAAAAGAGTGATGTTATTCTCCTGGAAGAAGTCCCTTGTTCTGCGGGCATTGTGTACTGTAGCGTTGTCCTGTTGAAAAACACAGTCGTTACCACACAGACGAGGGCCCTCAGTCATGAGGAATGCTCTCTGCAACATCTGGACATAGCCAGAGGCCGTTTGACGCCCCTGCACTTCCTGAAGCTTCATTGTTCCACTGAAGGAAAAAGCACCCCAGACCATTATGGCGCCCCCTCCACTGTGTGGCGCGTAGAAAACATCTCAGGTGGGATCTGCTTGTCATGCCAGTAACGTTGAAAACCATTAGGACCATCAAGGTAAAAAAAATTCTCATCAGAGAATAAAACTTTCTTCCACCTTTGAATGTCCCATGTTTGGTGCTCTCTTGCAAAGTCCAAACGAGCAGTTCTGTGGCGTTCAAGGAGACGTTTTTTGTTTTTGAAGCCCTTCAGTCTCAGATGCCGTCTGATGGTTATGGGGCTGCAGTCAGCACCAGTAAGGGCCTTAATTTGGGTCGAGGATCGTCCAGTGTCTTGACGGACAGTCAATTGGATCCTCCGGCTCAGTGCTGATGAATTTTTTTTGGGTCTTCCACTTGACTTTTTTGTTCCATAACCCTCAGGATCATTTAAGAATTTAAGAAATTCCAAATGACTGTCTTACTGCGTCCCACCTCAGCAGCGATGGCGCGCTGTGAGAGACCCTGCTTATGCAGTTCAACAACCCGACCACGTTCAAAAAGGGAGAGGTTTTTTGCCTTTGCCACCACAACGTGTGACTACCTGACAGAAAATGACAATGAATCCACATCTTTGCACAGATTTGGCCTTTTAAAGGTATGTGGTCCTAAACTTTTGATCAGCTGAAAAACAGCCTGTTTCAGTTTATTCGTTGTTTTCATTAAATTGAATGCTCAAAAAATGTTTTGTCTCACTCCCATTTCTTCTTGTTTAGAGTTCAGCGGACACCTGGATGTTCGGGTTCGGCAGGTTCGGCCGAACTTGAAAAAAAAGTTCGGGTTCGGGACCCGAACTTGACTCCGAACCCGAACACCATTGAAGTCAACGGGGACCCGAACTTTTGGCCACTAAAATGGCTCTAAAATAGCCCTGGAAACAGCTAGAGGGCTGCAAAAGGCAGCAAAATGTGCTTAAGAGCATGGCAAATGTGGATAGGGAAATGAATTAAAAAAACATAAAAGTCCTTAAAAAAATAAAAATTAGGAATGATGTAGGAGGAAGAGGTTGAGGAGGCGGTGAATGGGTGGATGTGGCCGTGTAGGCTCACGTGGCGGTCTAGGTGGAAGCGGCAGCGAAGGAGGAATAGGTAACTAACATAGATGTGTGTTATTTTGCATTTTTACATATGGGTATCCCCCAAAATATTGGGACATATAAAAAAATAAAAAAAGGAATAAGTGCACTTGAGTACAAGGATGGATGGTTGAGGCTGTTAGAACTGTCTATTCTGCACAAGGTACAGACAAGTCTTGTGGGATCCAGCTCAAAACCTACCTTCTATGTTTTGGTCAGACAGTTCTCTTTCCCAGAGTTTGTAGGCCCCCTTCACCAAGCCTATATTCTGGATGTTATGGAGTTTCTGATGTAATTCTGAGAGGGACATGTGGGAACCATCCCTGCCCAGTAAAGCCGCAAACCATGCCAGCCTCTCCGAATCACCGACAGAGTTCGCCTGAGCTTTACAATAACTTCTAATTTGCTGATAGGGGGGATAGTGAGCGTCGTGTAAATCGTACTGTATTTTCACCTGGTCCCAGGACAGCCAGTGGAGATCAGAAGTGTGTAGTAGATCTTTAAGTCTCGTTATGTTTTTGTCCTTCCATGTCTTGAGCAAAATATTCTCCCTGCCCTGAGGGAACGCCGGTAGCGACCATAATGGCAATCTGGGTGATAGATATTAGATGCTTGCCTCATAGTTAGATATTAGATGTTTGCCTCATAGTTAGCGTTCACCAAGCAAAGTAAAAAGTGGTTAAGTATGTTAAAAATAATTAACCTCCAAGAAAAACTCTGATGTAGGGTATTGCACAAATTTATTTATTTTTAAACTCTACATGACAGCGGTATTTGTGGCCTAAATTTCACAGTAACTTATGCACGTCTAATCCCAGATGTGCAGTATATCAGAGGCTTTTTATAACCCCAGTAACCAAAAAGCCGTATTTCTGGCCTAAATGTGATACTCACTTATGCACGTCTAATCCCAGATGTGCAGTATATCAGAGGGTTTTTATAACCCCAGTAACCAAAAAGCCATATTTGTGGCCTAAATGTGACACTCACTTATGCACGTCTAATCCCAGATGTGCAGTATATCAGAGGTTTTTTTTTTTTTTTTTTAAAAGATCTCTTTATTGAAGTGAGAAGTCACATATAATAAATAAGCAAATGTACGTCACACTTGTCAAAAATTGCAGCAGAAATTATTGTACAGGCAGATGATATTGCTTGACTTCTCAAATCACATTTTCACAGTTTATTATCCCAACTCCCTACCGACCCCTCAGCCCTTATCCCAAGCTCACCCCCCCCCCAATACAACCCACCCCCGAACACCAATCTAAGACCATGGTAATGAAGTGGTTTTGGCTCAAAGCAGTGCCCCTCACACCTAGAG